>NC_136310.1:9423793-9731293 GCF_964198595.1 Lampetra fluviatilis
ATTGCAGTCACGAAAAGCTTCAAATCTAGAATCATGATAGTCTAGTTTATCATGGGAGTCCAGTTTACCATGGGAGTCCAGTTTACAATGAGAGTCCAGTTTACCATGGGAGTCCAGTTTACCATGGAAGTCCAGTTCACCATGATAGTCTAGTTTATCATGGGAGTCCAGTTTACCATGGAAGTCCAGTTCACATGATAGTCTAGTTTATCATGGGAGTCCAGTTTACCATGGGAGTCCAGTTTACCATGGAAGTCCAGTTCACCATGATAGTCCAGTTCACCATGATAGTCCAGTTTACCATGGAAGTCCAGTTCACCATGAAAGTTTAGTTTACCATGATAGTCCAGTTCACCATGATAGTCCAGTTTACCATGATAGTCCAGTTTACCATGGAAGTCCAGTTCACCATGATAGTCCAGTTCACCATGATAGTCCAGTTCACCATGATAGTCCAGTTTACCATGGAAGTCCAGTTCACCATGGGAGTCCAGTTTACTATGGAAGTCCAGTTCACCATGATAGTCCAGTTTACCATGGAAGTCCAGTTCACCATGGGAGTCTAGTTTACCATGGGAGTCCAGTTCACCATGATAGTCCAGTTTACCATGGAAGTCCCAGTTCACCATGATAGTCCAGTTTACCATGGAAGTCCAGTTCACCATGGGAGTCTAGTTTACCATGGAAGTCCAGTTCACCATGGGAGTCTAGTTTACCATGGGAGTCCAGTTCACCATGATAGTCCAGTTTACCATGGAAGTCAAGTTCACCATGGGAGTCTAGTTTATCATGGGAGTCCAGTTCACCATGGACGTCTAGTTCACCATGGGAGTCCAGTTTACCATGGGCAGGGGTTCACAACCTGCGGCTCAACAAGGACTATTTTGTGACATTATTTTTCAAAAGGTCACCGTCTCCGTGTTCACCACGTGACGTTGGGTGGCTCTGTAGATATTGGGGGGGGGGGTGTGGGATGTTCACGGTTTCCTTTAAAAATGTTTTGGTGGCCGAGCCCTCTGGCTCTGCAGCATTCTTCACAAGCCCCAAGCTCGTGCTGGGCCCACACATTCCTTTCTCGCACATTCCACAGACAGCGAGGGAGGGAGGGTGACGTAGGCAGATAGAGAGGGAGGGGGTAGAGAGAGAGAGGGAAGCGGTAAGGAGAGCAGAGCGGACATCTAATGTGAAATCTTACTTAAAGCAAAGCATTTAAAAAAACGAAATGATGAACGAAGCAAAGTGCCGACTACACAGAGCATCTTCTTGTTTCCTCTGATCTTAAAACAAAGAGAGATGCAGAGAGAGAGAGAGGGGGCTCCTTGAGAATGGCGTGATCACGTTGGAAGAGTGAGTGAATGGGGAGCGGTGGCGCAGTGGTTAGCGCACTACGCTAAGAAACCGACGACCCGAGCTCGATTCCCGCTCGCGACCAATACCAGTGACGATTATTTGAACCGGTCCTGGGCCTCCCCTAGGTCGACTCAGCCTCAAATGAGTACCTGGTACGATTTATAGTAAACACCACCACGAGGGAAACAAAGGCGGCCGGGCGTGGTGTTGGCCACCCACCCCCGGCCTTCATAGGTGCTCGCTAGCAGCACGTGCCCCAACAGTCTGTGGAGGAGGGGATGGGGATGGGGAGGGATCTTGCTTGTCACGAGTGTGCGAGTCTCGGCATTCACGGGTATTTCCAGGTACGCATTCTTCACGTGCACCACAACCCCCAGCCACCCCACAGGTAACAGCACCTCGCATCTCCGATGTGGCGTCATGCGGAAACGCGCGTCCTGATGCGTTGTTTCTCCCCCCCCCTCCCCCCCCCGGTCAGGGCCTGCCCTATACGCGGTCTCTCTTGACCCCAAGACAGTTATTTATTTATTTACTTACCAGACAAGGACCCCTGAGCTGTGCAGGGACTCCTCCACTTACGAACACTCGACTTACGAACGTTCAGAGATACGAACAAACCTGTCCGTGTGTTGAGTTGCCCGTTCGAACCGAGAGTCGTAAGTTCAACCGCAGCGCTATAGATAGTGGTGGTGGCATCTACATCTACAGAACGTGAAGAACCAGTGGCGTCTACATCTGCAGAACGTGAAGAACCAGTGCATCAACATCTACAGAACGTGAAGAACCAGTGGGCGTCTACATCTATAGAACATGAAAGAACCAGTGGCATCTACATCTACAGAACATGAAGAACCAGTGGCATCTACATCTACAGAACGTGAAGAACAGTGGCGTCTACATCTATAGAACATGAAGAACCAGTGGCATCTACATCTACAGAATGTGACGAACCAGTGGCATCTACATCTGCAGAACGTGAAGAACCAGTGGCGTCTCATCTGCAGAACGTGAAGAACCAGTGGCATCTACATCTACAGAACGTGAAAGAACCAGTGGCACCTACATCCACAGAACATGAAGAACCAGTGGCATCTAACATCTTCAGAATGTGACGAACCAGTGGCATCTACATCTATAGAACATGAAGAACAGTGGCATCTACATCTGCAGAACGTGAAGAACCAGTGGCATCTACATCTACAGAACGTGAAGAACCAGTGGCATCTACATCAGCAGAACGTGAAGACCAGTGGCATCTACATCTACAGAACGTGGAGAACCAGTGGCATCAACATCTACAGAACGTGAAGAACCAGTGGCATCTACATCACAGAACGTGGAGAACCAGTGGCATCTACATCTACAGAACGTGGAGAACCAGTGGCATCTACATCTGCAGAACGTGAAGAACCAGTGGCATCTACATCTACAGAACGTGGAGAACCAGTGGCATCAACATCTACAGAACGTGAAAAACCAGTGGCATCTACAGGAGATTATACAACTTTTAAAGCCATTCCCCATGTTTAGTGTACACGCCGTACAACATGTTTTGGATCCGACAGGAGTAAAGTTGGACTTATGAACAAATCGACTTACGAACAGACCTCTGGGACCTAACTCGTTTGTAAGTAAAGGAGTGACCTGGCTTTCTCGAATGATAGTTAAACGAAGTGGCTTAGCACGGCTGGGCTATGTACGGGTGCGAAGCAAGTTCAACATACTGGGTGTACGTACACCACGTGGAAATGTCTAGCAGCCAAGTATTCTGAACGCGTGATGTTAATTCTCAACGTGCGAGGGGAAAACCGAAGACCCGGAGACAAATCCACACGAACACGGGAGAGAGACACGCAAACTCCAATTATACACGCAGCAGGCGTCAGGGTCGGGATGGAACCCACGACCTCCTGTAGACCAGGCGAGGTAGTTAACATCTCCTAGCACCGTGATGATGATGAAGAGAGAGACACGCAAACTCCAATTATACAGCAGCAGGCCCCGTCAGGGTCGGGGATGGAGCCCACGACCCTCATATAGAACCAGGCGAGGTCTGTTAACATCTCCTAGCCACCGTGATGATGATGAGAGAGACACGCAAACTCCAATTATACAGCAGCAGGCATCAGGGTCGGGATTGTAGCCCACCATCTCCTGTAGACCAGGCGAGGTAGTTAACATCTCCTAGCCACCGTGATGATGAGAGAGAGACACGCAAACTCCAAATATACAGCAGCAGGCGTCAGGGTCGGGATGGAGCCCACGACCTCATATAGACCAGGCGAGGTTGTTAACATCTCCTAGCCACCGTGATGATGATGAGAGAGACACGCAAACTCCAATATACAGCAGCAGGCGTCAGGGTCGGGATGGAGCCCACGACCTCATATAGACCAGGCGAGGTTGTTAACATCTCCTAGCCACCGTGATGATGATGAGAGAGACACGCAAACTCCAAATATACAGCAGCAGGCGTCAGGGTCGGGATGGAGGCCCACGACCTCATATAGACCAGGCGAGGTTGTTAACATCTCCTAGCCACCGTGATGATGATGAGAGAGACACGCAAACTCCAAATATACAGCAGCAGGCGTCAGGGTCGGGATGGAGCCCACGACCTCATATAGACCAGGCGAGGTTGTTAACATCTCCTAGCCACCGTGATGATGATGAGAGAGACACGCAAACTCCAATTATACAGCAGCAGGCATCAGGGTCGGGATTGTAGCCCACCATCTCCTGTAGACCAGGCGAGGTAGTTAACATCTCCTAGCCACCGTGATGATGAGAGAGAGACACGCAAACTCCAAATATACAGCAGCAGGCGTCAGGGTCGGGATGGAGCCCACGACCTCATATAGACCAGGCGAGGTTGTTAACATCTCCTAGCCACCGTGATGATGATGAGAGAGACACGCAAACTCCAAATATACAGCAGCAGGCGTCAGGGTCGGGATGGAGCCCACGACCTCATATAGACCAGGCGAGGTTGTTAACATCTCCTAGCCACCGTGATGATGATGAGAGAGACACGCAAACTCAAATATACAGCAGCAGGCGTCAGGGTCGGGATGGAGCCCACGACCTCATATAGACCAGGCGAGGTTGTTAACATCTCTAGCCCACCGTGATGATGATGAGAGACACGCAAACTCCAAATATACAGCAGCAGGCGTCAGGGTCGGGATGGAGCCCACGACCTCATATAGACCAGGCGAGGTTGTTAACATCTCCTAGCCACCGTGATGATGATGAGAGAGACACGCAAACTCCAATTATACAGCAGCAAGGCATCAGGGGTCGGGATTGTAGCCCACCATCTCCTGTAGACCAGGCGAGGTAGTTAACATCTCCTAGCCACCGTGATGATGAGAGAGAGACACGCAAACTCCAAATATACAGCAGCAGCGTCAGGGTCCGGGATGGAGCCCACGACCTCATATAGACCAGGCGAGGTTGTTAACATCTCCTAGCCACGTGATGATGATGAGAGAGACACGCAAACCCAATATACAGCAGCAGGCGTCAGGGTCGGGATGTAGCCCACGACCTCATATAGACCAGGCGAGGTTGTTAACATCTCCTAGCCACCGTGATTGATGATGAGAGAGACACGCAAACTCCAAATATACAGCAGCAGGCGTCAGGGTCGGGATGGAGCCCACGACCTCATATAGACCAGGCGAGGTTGTTAACATCTCCTAGCCCACCGTGATGATGATGAGAGAGACACGCAAACTCCAAATATACAGCAGCAGGCGTCAGGGTCGGGATGGAGCCCACGACCTCATATAGACCAGGCGAGGTTGTTAACATCTCCTAGCCACCGTGATGATGATGAGAGAGACACGCAAACTCCAATTATACAGCATCAGGCATTAGGGTCGGGATTGTAGCCCACCACCTCCTGTAGACCAGG
This sequence comes from Lampetra fluviatilis, assembly GCF_964198595.1. Taxonomy (NCBI): domain Eukaryota; kingdom Metazoa; phylum Chordata; class Hyperoartia; order Petromyzontiformes; family Petromyzontidae; genus Lampetra; species Lampetra fluviatilis. Next base: position 9,429,063 of record NC_136310.1, read on the forward strand.
CGAGGTAGTTAACATCTCCTAGCCACCGTGATGATGAGAGAGAGACACGCAAACTCCAAATATACAGCAGCAGGCGTCAGGGTCGGGATGGAGCCCACGACCTCCTGTACACCAGGCGAGGTAGTTAACATCTCCTAGCCACCGTGGCGGCGATGCGTCTGTCTTGCCGTCTGTCTACCTGCTCGTCTGTCCGTATGTAAGCGACAGTCCTCGACTTACGAACCACACTAGTTCCTGGGACCAGTTTTTAAATCGAACGGTTCGTAAAGTCTGAAAACACCACAATGCAATTTCATTTAAATAGCCACACTGCCAGTGTTATGAAACGTGTTACGGTTCAATAAAAAGTGAAGCATTGTTAAACTCATAAATAAGATGCAATATCGTACACTAGCATGCAACACTGTAAAATATATACTGCTTGTCCAGCAAACTAAACTTAAATAAAGTTAAGCAAATATTTTAAAAAATCCGTGCTGATTGTCGGAAGTGACGTAATGAGTCATCACAATGTACACACACACGAGTCACGCACACACAACACACACACAATAGACACTCGACAAATATCCCTGCCCCTATCGTCTTATGACAGGCTGTTGTTGGGGCAAGTGCTGTTTGCGAGCACCTTTTATGGCTGGCAAGGGCACACGTGGGCTTTGGGTGATCGGCACTGCCGCTATTTCCGTCTGTGTGCACGTTTGAGATTTTTTTTCGCACCGTACGGAGCCGACCGTGCTCATCGGATTTGCGGGGGGGGGGGGGGGGGAGAACAACAAGCTGAACACGAAACGCAATTGTCATGAATAAATTCGTTTTCACTAATGTCCATCTCTCTGCCCGTATGTTTGAACACGTGCATGTCTATCCGCATGTCTATCCCCATGTCTGTCGTATCTATCATAGAGTCTTTGGTCGGACTATCTAACAGAGAGTGTCCTTGCCGACAACATCTGGGCAGATCACCAGCTTTGGTCCAAGTCAAGTTCTGGCTCTGCTGTTGTCGGAGGCAACACAAGTCTCCGTCATCAGGTGGACCGTCACAGCCAGATTTGCTGAATCACTTTGCTGGCTGTGACGGTCCCACCTGATGACGGATACTTGTGTTGCCTCCGAAACGTCGTGATTTTTATTTCATTTTTATTAATTTTAATTTCATTTTTTACCTACGTGACTTTACCGAAAGAACTAAGAGTATGGTTCAAGCAAGCCTGACTCTGTTGCTGATGAGAGACTGAATGTCGAAACCACTCCTTGCCTATAACATCTGGGCAGTTCAGCGGCATTGGCACAAGTCAAGTCCGGACCTCTGCTGCTGATGAGACACTGAATGTTGAAATCGACTCAAGAGTTGTCGATTTAAAGCTTTCGTGACTGCGGGGATTCACATTCTTGGTTCTTTCGGTAAAGTCACGTAGAAGGGAAATAATGAAATAATAAAACGATAAATTCTCCCACAGCAACAAAATGTGTGGTTTTCACACTTGAGGATGATTGCTTGTGTTGCAATCGAAACGTAGTGAGAATTTTATTTTTTTATTTATATTATTTTATTATTTCCCTTCTACGTGACTTTACCGAAAGAACAAGAAGATGAATCAAGAGTATTTTCTAGTTGTTAACCATTGAGATGGATTCTCGGAAGGCGGCAGCGTGTGGCTGATGGGATGTGATAATTCACGTGTGCTGCTGCTGCTGCTGTTGTTGTTGTGCGTGGGAGACAGCAGTGATTGTTGTTGTTGTTGTGCATGGGAGACAGCAGTGATTGTTGTTGTTGTGCATGGGAGACAGCAGTGATTGTTGTTGTTGTGCATGGGAGACAGCAGTGATTGTTGTTGTTGTTGTTGTGCATGGGAGACAGCAGTGATTGTTGTTGTTGTTGTGCATGGGAGACAGCAGTGATTGTTGTTGTTGTGCATGGGAGACAGCAGTGATTGTTGTTGTTGATGTTGTGGCATGGGAGACAGCAGTGATTGTTGTTGTTGTTGTGCATGGGAGACAGCAGTGATTGTTGTTGTTGTGCAGGGGAGACAGCAGTGATTGTTGTTGTTGTGCATGGGAGACAGCAGTGATTGTTGTTGTTGTGCGTGGGAGACAGCAGTGATTGTTGTTGTTGTTGTGCGTGGGAGACAGCAGTGATTGTTGTTGTTTGTGCGTGGGAGGACAGCAGTGATTGTTGTTGTTGTTGTGCATGGGAGACAGCAGTGATTGTTGTTGTTGTGCATGGGAGACAGCAGTGATTGTTGTTGTTGTTGTGCATGGGAGACAGCAGTGATTGTTGTTGTTGTGCGTGGGAGACAGCAGTGATTGTTGTTGTTGTGCATGGGAGACAGCAGTGATTGTTGTTGTTGTGCGTGGGAGACAGCAGTGATTGTTGTTGTTGTTGTGCGTGGGAGACAGCAGTGATTGTTGTTGTTGTGCGTGGGAGACAGCAGTGATTGTTGTTGTTGTTGTGCATGGGAGACAGCAGTGATTGTTGTTGTTGTGCGTGGGAGACAGCAGTGATTGTTGTTGTTGTTGTGCATGGGAGACAGCAGTGATTGTTGTTGTTTGTGCATGGGAGACAGCAGTGATTGTTGTTGTTGTTGTGCATGGGAGACAGCAGTGATTGTGTTGTTGTTGTGTGCATGGAGACAGCAGTGATTGTTGTTGTTGTTGTGCATGGGAGACAGCAGTGATTGTTGTTGTTGTGCATGGGAGACAGCAGTGATTGTTGTTGTTGTTGTTGTGCATGGGAGACAGCAGTGATTGTTGTTGTGTTGTGCATGGGAGACAGCAGTGATTGTTGTTGTTGTGCATGGGAGACAGCAGTGATTGTTGTTGTTGTGCATGGGAGACAGCAGTGATTGTTGTTGTTGTGCGTGGGAGACAGCAGTGATTGTTGTTGTTGTTGTGCGTGGGAGACAGCAGTGATTGTTGTTGTTGTGCGTGGGAGACAGCAGTGATTGTTGTTGTTGTTGTGCATGGGAGACAGCAGTGATTGTTGTTGTTGTTGTGCATGGGAGACAGCAGTGATTGTTGTTGTTGTTGTGCATGGGAGACAGCAGTGATTGTTGTTGTTGTGCGTGGGAGACAGCAGTGATTGTTGTTGTTGTGCATGGAGACAGCAGTGATTGTTGTTGTTGTGCGTGGGAGACAGCAGTGATTGTTGTTGTTGTTGTGCGTGGGAGACAGCAGTGATTGTTGTTGTTGTGCGTGGGAGACAGCAGTGATTGTTGTTGTTGTTGTGCATGGGAGACAGCAGTGATTGTTGTTGTTGTGCGTGGGAGACAGCAGTGATTGTTGTTGTTGTGCATGGGAGACAGCAGTGATTGTTGTTGTTGTTGTGCATGGGAGACAGCAGTGATTGTTGTTGTTGTTGTGCATGGGAGACAGCAGTGATTGTTGTTGTTGTTGTTGTGCGTGGGAGACAGCAGTGATTGTTGTTGATGTTGTGCGTGGGAGACAGCAGTGATTGTTGTTGTTGTGCGTGGGAGACAGCAGTGATTGTTGTTGTTGTTGTGCGTGGGAGACAGCAGTGATTGTTGTTGTTGTGCGTGGGAGACAGCAGTGATTGTTGTTGTTGTTGTGCATGGGAGACAGCAGTGATTGTTGTTGTTGTTGTGCATGGGAGACAGCAGTGATTGTTGTTGTTGTTGTGCATGGGAGACAGCAGTGATTGTTGTTGTTGTGCGTGGGAGACAGCAGTGATTGTTGTTGTTGTGCATGGGAGACAGCAGTGATTGTTGTTGTTGTGCGTGGGAGACAGCAGTGATTGTTGTTGTTGTTGTGCGTGGGAGACAGCAGTGATTGTTGTTGTTGTGCGTGGGAGACAGCAGTGATTGTTGTTGTTGTTGTGCATGGGAGACAGCAGTGATTGTTGTTGTTGTGCGTGGGAGACAGCAGTGATTGTTGTTGTTGTGCATGGGAGACAGCAGTGATTGTTGTTGTTGTTGTGCATGGGAGACAGCAGTGATTGTTGTTGTTGTTGTGCATGGGAGACAGCAGTGATTGTTGTTGTTGTTGTTGTGCGTGGGAGACAGCAGTGATTGTTGTTGATGTTGTGCGTGGGAGACAGCAGTGATTGTTGTTGTTGTGCGTGGGAGACAGCAGTGATTGTTGTTGTTGTTGTGCGTGGGAGACAGCAGTGATTGTTGTTGTTGTTGTGCGTGGGAGACAGCAGTGATTGTTGTTGTTGTTGTGCATGGGAGACAGCAGTGATTGTTGTTGTTGTTGTGCGTGGGAGACAGCAGTGATTGTTGTTGTTGTGCATGGGAGACAGCAGTGATTGTTGTTGTTGTGCATGGGAGACAGCAGTGATTGTTGTTGTTGTGCGTGGGAGACAGCAGTGATTGTTGTTGTTGTGCATGGGAGACAGCAGTGATTGTTGTTGTTGTTGTGCGTGGGAGACAGCAGTGATTGTTGTTGTTGTGCATGGGAGACAGCAGTGATTGTTGTTGTTGTTGTGCGTGGGAGACAGCAGTGATTGTTGTTGTTGTGCATGGGAGACAGCAGTGATTGTTGTTGTTGTGCGTGGGAGACAGCAGTGATTGTTGTTGTTGTTGTGCATGGGAGACAGCAGTGATTGTTGTTGTTGTTGTGCATGGGAGACAGCAGTGATTGTTGTTGTTGTTGTGCATGGGAGACAGCAGTGATTGTTGTTGTTGTTGTGCATGGGAGACAGCAGTGATTGTTGTTGTTGTTGTGCATGGGAGACAGCAGTGATTGTTGTTGTTGTTGTGCATGGGAGACAGCAGTGATTGTTGTTGTTGTGCATGGGAGACAGCAGTGATTGTTGTTGTTGTGCGTGGGAGACAGCAGTGATTGTTGTTGTTGTTGTGCATGGGAGACAGCAGTTATTGTTGTTGTTGTGCATGGGAGACAGCAGTGATTGTTGTTGTTGTTGTGCATGGGAGACAGCAGTGATTGTTGTTGTTGTTGTGCATGGGAGACAGCAGTGATTGTTGTTGTTGTGCATGGGAGACAGCAGTGATTGTTGTTGTTGTGCATGGGAGACAGCAGTGATTGTTGTTGTTGTGCATGGGAGACAGCAGTGATTGTTGTTGTTGTTGTGCATGGGAGACAGCAGTGATTGTTGTTGTTGTGCGTGGGAGACAGCAGTGATTGTTGTTGTTGTGCGTGGGAGACAGCAGTGATTGTTGTTGTTGTGCGTGGGAGACAGCAGTGATTGTTGTTGTTGTGCATGGGAGACAGCAGTGATTGTTGTTGTTGTGCGTGGGAGACAGCAGTGATTGTTGTTGTTGTGCATGGGAGACAGCAGTGATTGTTGTTGTTGTTGTGCATGGGAGACAGCAGTGATTGTTGTTGTTGTTGTGCATGGGAGACAGCAGTGATTGTTGTTGTTGTGCATGGGAGACAGCAGTGATTGTTGTTGTTGTGCGTGGGAGACAGCAGTGATTGTTGTTGTTGTTGTGCATGGGAGACAGCAGTGATTGTTGTTGTTGTTGTGCGTGGGAGACAGCAGTGATTGTTGTTGTTGTGCATGGGAGACAGCAGTGATTGTTGTTGTTGTTGTGCGTGGGAGACAGCAGTGATTGTTGTTGTTGTGCATGGGAGACAGCAGTGATTGTTGTTGTTGTTGTGCATGGGAGACAGCAGTGATTGTTGTTGTTGTGCATGGGAGACAGCAGTGATTGTTGTTGTTGTGCGTGGGAGACAGCAGTGATTGTTGTTGTTGTTGTGCATGGGAGACAGCAGTGATTGTTGTTGTTGTTGTGCATGGGAGACAGCAGTGATTGTTGTTGTTGTGCATGGGAGACAACAGTGATTGTTGTTGTTGTTGTGCATGGGAGACAGCAGTGATTGTTGTTGTTGTTGTGCATGGGAGACAGCAGTGATTGTTGTTGTTGTTGTGTATGGGAGACAGCAGTGATTGTTGTTGTTGTGCATGGGAGACAGCAGTGATTGTTGTTGTTGTGCGTGGGAGACAGCAGTGATTGTTGTTGTTGTTGTGCATGGGAGACAGCAGTGATTGTTGTTGTTGTTGTGCATGGGAGACAGCAGTGATTGTTGTTGTTGTTGTGCATGGGAGACAGCAGTGATTGTTGTTGTTGTTGTTGTGCATGGGAGACAGCAGTGATTGTTGTTGTTGTTGTGCATGGGAGACAGCAGTGATTGTTGTTGTTGTGCATGGGAGACAGCAGTGATTGTTGTTGTTGTGCATGGGAGACAGCAGTGATTGTTGTTGTTGTTGTTGTTGTGCATGGGAGACAGCAGTGATTGTTGTTGTTGTTGTGCATGGGAGACAGCAGTGATTGTTGTTGTTGTGCATGGGAGACAGCAGTGATTGTTGTTGTTGTGCATGGGAGACAGCAGTGATTGTTGTTGTTGTGCATGGGAGACAGCAGTGATTGTTGTTGTTGTTGTGCATGGGAGACAGCAGTGATTGTTGTTGTAGTGCATGGGAGACAGCAGTGATTGTTGTTGTTGTTGTGCGTGGGAGACAGCAGTGATTGTTGTTGTTGTGCGTGGGAGACAGCAGTAATTGTTGTTGTTGTGCGTGGGAGACAGCAGTGATTGTTGTTGTTGTAGTGCATGGGAGACAGCAGTGATTGTTGTTGTTGTTGTTGTGCGTGGGAGACAGCAGTGATTGTTGTTGTTGTGCGTGGGAGACAGCAGTGATTGTTGTTGTTGTGCGTGGGAGACAGCAGTGATTGTTGTTGTTGTAGTGCATGGGAGACAGCAGTGATTGTTGTTGTTGTTGTGCGTGGGAGACAGCAGTGATTGTTGTTGTTGTGCATGGGAGACAGCAGTGATTGTTGTTGTTGTGCGTGGGAGACAGCAGTGATTGTTGTTGTTGTGCGTGGGAGACAGCAGTGATTGTTGTTGTTGTGCGTGGGAGACAGCAGTGATTGTTGTTGTTGTTGTTGTGCGTGGGAGACAGTAGTGATTGTTGTTGTTGTGCGTGGGAGACAGCAGTGTTTGTTGTTGTTGTGCATGGGAGACAGCAGTGATTGTTGTTGTTGTGCGTGGGAGACAGCAGTGATTGTTGTTGTTGTGCATGGGAGACAGCAGTGATTGTTGTTGTTGTTGTGCATGGGAGACAGCAGTGATTGTTGTTGTTGTTGTGCATGGGAGACAGCAGTGATTGTTGTTGTTGTGCATGGGAGACAGCAGTGATTGTTGTTGTTGTGCGTGGGAGACAGCAGTGATTGTTGTTGTTGTTGTGCATGGGAGACAGCAGTGATTGTTGTTGTTGTTGTGCGTGGGAGACAGCAGTGATTGTTGTTGTTGTGCATGGGAGACAGCAGTGATTGTTGTTGTTGTTGTGCGTGGGAGACAGCAGTGATTGTTGTTGTTGTGCATGGGAGACAGCAGTGATTGTTGTTGTTGTTGTGCATGGGAGACAGCAGTGATTGTTGTTGTTGTGCATGGGAGACAGCAGTGATTGTTGTTGTTGTGCGTGGGAGACAGCAGTGATTGTTGTTGTTGTTGTGCATGGGAGACAGCAGTGATTGTTGTTGTTGTTGTGCATGGGAGACAGCAGTGATTGTTGTTGTTGTGCATGGGAGACAACACTGATTGTTGTTGTTGTTGTGCATGGGAGACAGCAGTGATTGTTGTTGTTGTTGTGCATGGGAGACAGCAGTGATTGTTGTTGTTGTTGTGCATGGGAGACAGCAGTGATTGTTGTTGTTGTGCATGGGAGACAGCAGTGATTGTTGTTGTTGTGCGTGGGAGACAGCAGTGATTGTTGTTGTTGTTGTGCATGGGAGACAGCAGTGATTGTTGTTGTTGTTGTGCATGGGAGACAGCAGTGATTGTTGTTGTTGTTGTGCATGGGAGACAGCAGTGATTGTTGTTGTTGTTGTGCATGGGAGACAGCAGTGATTGTTGTTGTTGTTGTGCATGGGAGACAGCAGTGATTGTTGTTGTTGTGCATGGGAGACAGCAGTGATTGTTGTTGTTGTGCATGGGAGACAGCAGTGATTGTTGTTGTTGTTGTTGTGCATGGGAGACAGCAGTGATTGTTGTTGTTGTTGTGCATGGGAGACAGCAGTGATTGTTGTTGTTGTGCATGGGAGACAGCAGTGATTGTTGTTGTTGTGCATGGGAGACAGCAGTGATTGTTGTTGTTGTGCATGGGAGACAGCAGTGATTGTTGTTGTTGTTGTGCATGGGAGACAGCAGTGATTGTTGTTGTAGTGCATGGGAGACAGCAGTGATTGTTGTTGTTGTTGTGCGTGGGAGACAGCAGTGATTGTTGTTGTTGTGCGTGGGAGACAGCAGTGATTGTTGTTGTTGTGCGTGGGAGACAGCAGTGATTGTTGTTGTTGTAGTGCATGGGAGACAGCAGTGATTGTTGTTGTTGTTGTGCGTGGGAGACAGCAGTGATTGTTGTTGTTGTGCGTGGGAGACAGCAGTGATTGTTGTTGTTGTGCGTGGGAGACAGCAGTGATTGTTGTTGTTGTAGTGCATGGGAGACAGCAGTGATTGTTGTTGTTGTTGTGCGTGGGAGACAGCAGTGATTGTTGTTGTTGTGCATGGGAGACAGCAGTGATTGTTGTTGTTGTGCGTGGGAGACAGCAGTGATTGTTGTTGTTGTGCGTGGGAGACAGCAGTGATTGTTGTTGTTGTTGTGCGTGGGAGACAGCAGTGATTGTTGTTGTTGTTGTTGTGCGTGGGAGACAGTAGTGATTGTTGTTGTTGTGCGTGGGAGACAGCAGTGATTGTTGTTGTTGTGCGTGGGAGACAGCAGTGATTGTTGTTGTTGTTGTGCATGGGAGACAGCAGTGATTGTTGTTGTTGTTGTGCGTGGGAGACAGCAGTGATTGTTGTTGTTGTTGTGCGTGGGAGACAGCAGTGATTGTTGTTGTTGTGCGTGGGAGACAGCAGTGATTGTTGTTGTTGTTGTGCGTGGGAGACAGCAGTGATTGTTGTTGTTGTTGTGCATGGGAGACAGCAGTGATTGTTGTTGTTGTTGTGCATGGGAGACAGCAGTGATTGTTGTTGTTGTTGTGCGTGGGAGACAGCAGTGATTGTTGTTGTTGTGCATGGGAGACAGCAGTGATTGTTGTTGTTGTGCATGGGAGACAGCAGTGATTGTTGTTGTTGTGCGTGGGAGACAGCAGTGATTGTTGTTGTTGTTGTGCGTGGGAGACAGCAGTGATTGTTGTTGTTGTTGTGCATGGGAGACAGCAGTGATTGTTGTTGTTGTTGTGCGTGGGAGACAGCAGTGATTGTTGTTGTTGTTGTGCGTGGGAGACAGCAGTGATTGTTGTTGTTGTGCGTGGGAGACAGCAGTGATTGTTGTTGTTGTTGTGCGTGGGAGACAGCAGTGATTGTTGTTGTTGTTGTGCGTGGGAGACAGCAGTGATTATAATAATAGGGGTTTCCCCCCTTTTGTCTGGCAACAAACTGAAACCTTTTTACAAGGATTCATGTCTGCATTAACTACAATACCTGCAGTCAAAATGCAAACAAAAAACACACTCTGATAATATATTGGCATTGTCCTTGAAACTGATTGGTCCACACCAGAGACAGCTTTCTTTTGAGCCTCGACCCAATTGCTGCTCGACCAGAGGACGCCAAAAGGCGTACAGCTCAGCCTCAAAGGCAATGCCACTATCAATGCCAATATATTATCAGAGTGTGTTTTTTGTTTGCATTTTGACTGCAAGTATTGTGGTTAATGCAGACATGAATCCTTGTAAAAAGGTTTCAGTTTTGTTGCCAGAAAAAAGGGGGGAAACCCCTATTATTATATTTTGGTACTGCCAAAGGAGGTCTAATGATGTACAGCAGTGATTGTTGTTGCTGTGCATGGGAGACAGTAGTGATTGTTGTTGTTGTGCATGGGAGACAGTAGTGATTGTTGTTGTTGTGCGTGGGAGACATCAATAATTGTTGTTGTTGTTGTTTGAACGCACGGTCGCTCTGCACGATTATTTTGCTGCTATAATAGAAAGTCCCACGCGATAGGCCACTGTTGAGCAATCATTTGTGGCCAGGTCGCTTCTGAAAAATAAAAGATAATAAGCTCAGCGGGCTTTACCTTGAACGATTACAAAACAACAGTTGAGTTTTATCTGTGTCTATTTTACACGCTTTTATTTAACTCACTCTGTTGTTGTTGTTGTTGTCGTTGGTGTATCCTCAAATCTTGTAATTCAACTTTAACCCACTTCCCAATGTGATTTGCAGTATGGACTGCAAACTTGGTATACTTATGTCATACTGATGACAATACTATATTATATCAGAAAAAATAGATTTTTAAACATTATTTTTTACATGTTGTGTTTCGGCTTGGGTCTAATTGTCCACGGTCCCTTACGTTATGGCAAGCTTCGCGGCCACTTCCTGGAGTCGTGGAGTTCTGCCATTCCTAGTACATTTCATAAAAGCGTGTTTAAAAAACAAGTTAAAAAAATATTACTTATTTAAAGCGATTTGCTTACACTTTCTTATACTTTGGGCTCCCATCGTGTTTTCATATTGTATGCTGTTGTAACTTTCTGCGCCGACTGTACATCTGTGACAAAGAGCTTCATAGCTCATCGGATATTTCCCGGGGAGGATGTGGGGGGGTCGAACAAAGACTCTGATTCTGCTGCACGGATCTCGAGGACACGGCGCCTGGCGGGTCCCACGTGACTCGAGCCCAGGGCACGGCTCGGAGAGAGACGAGAGCACGTGACTCGTGCCCAGGGCACGGCTCGGAGAGACGAGAGCACGTGACTCGTGCCCAGGGCACGGCTCGGAGAGAGACGAGAGCACGTGACTCGAGCCCAGGGCACGGCTCGGAGAGACGAGAGCACGTGACTCGTGCCCAGGGCACGGCTCGGAGAGAGACGAGAGCACGTGACTCGAGCCCAGGGCACGGCTCGGAGAGACGAGAGCACGTGACTCGTGCCCAGGGCACGGCTCGGAGAGAGACGAGAGCACGTGACTCGAGCCCAGGGCACGGCTCGGAGAGACGAGAGCACGTGACTCGAGCCCAGGGCACGGCTCGGAGAGACGAGAGCACGTGACTCGAGCCCAGGGCACGGCTCAGAGAGACGAGAGCACGTGACTCGAGCCCAGGGCACGGCTCGGAGAGAGACGAGAGCACGTGACTCGCGCCCAGGGCACGGCTCAGAGAGACGAGAGCACGTGACTCGAGCCCAGGGCACGGCTCGGAGAGAGACGAGAGCACGTGACTCGAGCCCAGGGCACGGCTCGGAGAGAGACGAGAGCACGTGACTCGAGAGAGACGAGAGCACGTGACTCGTGCCCAGGGCACGGCTCGGTGAGAGACGAGAGCACGTGACTCGAGAGAGACGAGAGCACGTGACTCGTGCCCAGGGCACGGCTCGGTGAGACGAGATCGCGTGACTCGAGCCGGGGATTTTCCTCCACCGTAACTCAGCCAGTCGGAGTGCGCAGTGGCGAGCGGGGTGCCGGGAAGGGGAGACTGGGGGAGGGGGAGGAGGGATGGGGACCTGGTGGAGGGGGGGACCTGAGGGAGGGGGGACCTGGGGAGGGGGAGTGGGGGGAGGGGGACCTGGGGGGAGGGGGAGACGGGGTGGGGGGTAGTTGTGTTTCGAGTAAGAGAGTTTAACATCGGACACGACAAAGTCGCGTGTCTTGCACAGAAGGGAAATCGTCATCACCACTCCCACCCACCCACCCCATCGCGTTGCTTTCCCTGGCGCATTCCCCCTGCCCTCGATCATAAACTCTGCGCGCGGGGCTGGAAGTCGTCTGCAGGACAGCGTGACGATGGCCGGCAGTAACCTCACCACGCCACCGCCGGCTCGCTCCGCCTCCTCGCCCCACTGGCCACGAGTAACCTCAACACGACTCCCCTCGTCACGCGGCCAACGCGGCACGGGTCTGGCGCAATGGCGAGACGCGCGGCTTCGCTATTCCCAATGGCCTCACCCCCACCCTCGCGCGCGCGCGCATCTCCGTGAACACCCACGGCGCGGGCGCATCACGAGAGTGTAGAGCAGTGGCGCTGCACCACCAGGGGGTGCGTCGTGCACCCCCCCCCCGCGCCTGGGGGGGGGGGTGATGCCCCTTTCTGGGAGGGGGGGGGTGCGAGACGTGCCCAGATGTGTATTTCTAAGACGGTAAATCATCGAAGGACGCAAATTCAGCACGGGGGCCGCATTCAGCGATAACTCACTTCGTGTCATCAAACCTCTGCGTGTTCACATTAAGGGCCGTCCATAAATGACGTCACGCACCTGGGGGGGGGGGAGGGGGGTCAGACATTTGTGACGCCGTGTGACGAGGGGGGGGGGTCAAAAATCGTCCAAAATCGCGTGACGTCATTTATGGACGGCCCCTTAGCTAGGGATGGGGGGGGGCAGAGGTCTGCAGTGGAAGGTTAAGAACCACTGCCACGACCCCATCCGCTTCACGCGCGGTATGTGCCACGGGATGTGCCACGGGATGTGCCACGGGATGTGCCACGGGATGTGCCACAGTATGTGCCACGGGCACTGTGCGCTGAACTTCTTTCGCGCCGTACGCAGCCAAGGGCGCTGATCGGGGGGTGTGGGTAGGACCACAAACGAAACGCAAGAATTCTAGATTTGAAGCTTTCGTGACTGCAAGGATTCATATTCTTAGGTTTTTTCGGTAAAGTCACGTAGGTAAAAAAATTAAAATTAATAAAAGTAAAATAAAAAAAATCACGTTACGGATGTGTTGCCTCCGAAACGTCGTGATTTTTATTTTATTTTTTATTTTACTTTTATTAATTTTAATTTTTTATCTACGTGACTTTACCGAAAAAACCTAAGAATATGAAACGCAAGACGCCGTTTGAGAGAGATTCCTTTGCAATCCGATATCGCGTATCAAGCGCGGCAGTCTCCCAGCGGCGTCCTCGTCGTATCCGCAGGGAGAGAGCGGCGGTGTGGACGTGCCCGTGGGGTGCCTCGTGTCACGTGGGGGATGACGAGGGCTGCTAAGGTAGTTGACCTCCCAGTGGGACGTTAAAGATCCCAGTAGCAGCAGCAGCAACAACAGCAGCAACAACAGCCATAACAGTAGCAGTAACAGCAGCAACAACAGTAACAAAAGTAACATCAGCAACAACAGTAACAACAGCAGCAACAACAGCAACAACAGCAGCAACAACAGCAACAACAGCAGCAACAACAGCAGCAACAACAGTAACAAAAGTAACATCAGCAACAACAGTAACAACAGCAGCAACAACAATAACAACAAAAGCAACAACAGTAACAGCAACAACAGCAGCAACAACAGCAACAACAGCAGCAACAACAGCAACAACAGCAGCAACAACAGCAGCAACAACAGTAACAACAACAGCAACAACAACAGCAACAACAGCAGCAACAACAGCAGCAACAACAGTAACAACAGCAGCAACAACAGCAGCAACAACAGCAGCAACAACAGCAGCAACAACAGCAACAACAGCAGCAACAACAGCATCAACAACAGCAACAACAGTAATAACAACAACAGCAGCAACAACAGCAGCAACAACAGTAACAACAACAGCAACAACAGTAACAGCAACAACAGCATCAACAACAGCAACAACAACAGCAACAACAGTAATAACAACAACAACAGCAACAACAGTAACAACAATAATAACATCAGTAACAACAGTAACAACAACAGCAACAACAGTAACAGCAACAACAGCATCAACAACAGCATCAACAACAGCAACAACAGTAATAACAACAACAACAGTAACAACAACAACAGTAACAACAACAGCAACAACAGTAACAGCAACAACAGCATCAACAACAGCAACAACAGTAATAACAACAACAGCAGCAACAACAACAACAACAGTAACAACAGTAACAACATCAGTAACAACAGTAACAACAACAGCAGCAACAACAGCAACAACAGCAGCAACAACAGAATCAACAACAGCAACAACAGTAATAACAACAACAGCAGCAACAACAGTAACAACAACAGCAACAACAGTAACAGCAACAACAGCATCAACAACAGCAACAACAGTAATAACAACAACAGCAGCAACAACAGCAACAACAGTAACAGCAACAACAACAGCAACAACAGTAATAACAACAACAGCAGCAACAACAGCAACAACAGTAACAGCAACAACAGCATCAACAACAGCAACAACAGTAATAACAACAACAGCAGCAACAACAGCAACAACAGTAACAGCAACAACAACAGCAACAACAGTAATAACAACAACAGCAGCAACAACAGCAACAACAGTAACAGCAACAACAACAGCAACAACAGTAATAACAACAACAGCAGCAACAACAGCAACAACAGTAACAGCAACAACAGCATCAACAACAGCAACAACAGTAATAACAACAACAGCAGCAACAACAGCAACAACAGTAACAGCAACAACAGCAGCAGGAAACATCCGTGGCCCCGCTTTGTAAATGTGGCAGGACCCTCCGAGGGATAAGAAAGAGTCTTTAGACTCACTCAGGGCTCTCCTGGGTGAACACGCGGAACAGCAACACAACAACAACAATCACATAATCAGAATCTGTATTCATACTGGAGGAAGAATCCGAATAGCTATAAAGCTCTTTTTCACGCATGTCCAGGAAGGGCACGTGGTCAGAACGTGACAACAACCATCGGCACAACAACACAACGGGGGTGCAAAGTACGAGAAAGGTAAACAAATCACCCAAACAACAACAACAACAACAAACCATCCCCATCCTACCAGGCAAAGCTCACTGAGGTATGGACTCATTTTTTTTATTTTGTTTAATACATATGTAATGTAGTAACTCGGCGGGAGACGACTTCACGGGTAACACACTCTTTATTTTACCAAACTCGTTCACAGGTGACTAACACCTACTTTGTATCTCGGGTGACAAACACCCACTTAGTATCTCGGGTGACAAACACCCACTTAGTATCTCGGGTGACAAACACCCACTTAGCTACCCTGGCGACTAACGCCCACTGAGCTACTCGGGTGACCAACACCCACTTAGCTACTCGGCGACTAACGCCCACTGAGCTACTCGGGTGACCAACACCCACTTAGCTACTCGGCGACTAACGCCCACTGAGCTACTCGGGTGACCAACACCCACTTAGCTACTCGGCGACTAACGCCCCTGAGCTACTCGGGTGACCAACACCCACTTAGCTACCCTGGCGACTAACGCCCACTGAGCTACTCGGGACACTCCCTGCCCGGGGTGTCCGTCTTGACTGTGGGTCCCCAGCCCGACCCACGTGGGCGTCGGACCCTGGGTCCCACAGTCTCGCCTCCGAGCCACACAGGGCCCCGGTCCCTACAAGGACGGCGGGACTAGGGGTCTCGGGGCACTAGGTCTTCAGCTCCGTCTTCTGGTCTTCAACTGGGTAACTTCTCCCCGAGTGCTCTCGCGCGTCCCCCTTTATACCCCACCTGCGGACGTCGCTGCGAGCACCCATCCTATTCGACCAATCACTGGGCGCTGGCTACGATCCTGTTTTCCCACATCTCAGCGTGCCTCACCACCCACGCCGCGCCGCCCCGTCATCTGTCACTCCCGGCGCGCGCGTCCACACCACGCCCACAACGCGTGCCCAACCCCGCACCCCGCGCCGCCCCGTGATCCATCACTGTCACAGTCGGCGCACGTCAACACCACCACTACATCACCCCCTACCACATAGCTCGCAGCCGACCCGGCTGCTATAAAAATATACAAACCCCCCTGTGTGCCCCGTAACATAACACAACAACTAACGTAACAACACAACACGACGCGAACACTACCATCAACCAATGCCACCGCGACAATAGAACAATATATACAATCCGGCGAGTGACAATAGCAATGTGTATGCAGAAAGAAAAATAAATGGAAATTTTTTTTTTTTTCTTTTTTTTTTTCACGACTCGTGCAGCGTCCCATTCTTTCCGAGCGTCCCTACAACGGGACATTACCGCGGCAGAGGGGAACACCGGGCGAGCTCGGTGTTGAGAAAAAACGTCTTCATGAAAATTGTTGTGCCCTAGCCCGAGTCCGCCTTGCCGGTCCGTCGTACGGCACCAGACGCAGTTGAACGTCCGGTGGTGCCGGCGGTTCAGGAGGACATCGGCCAGGCATCGAGGACCCGTGCGTGCCGCGGGGTTCAGGCTCCCGACGGTCAGCAGCCGTCAAGCCCGAGGCACCTGGGGGTGGGTCAGGTGGAGACACGTGAGGATCAGCCTGCGACACCTCCCTCCCCGAGTCGACGGTCACATCACACGCCCGGTCGTTACGGCACAGAACGGGGTCACACGGTGCCGCATAGGGCTTCAGTCGGGAGGGGTGCACGTACCAACGGCGTTTTTCCCATTTAATCTGTATACTCTGGGGTCGTGCAACCCGCACAATTTCCACCGGTCCCCTCCAAGGTCTCAACAACTTGGGGGACGTAGCCAACGGTGCATGTGGACAATGCAGCCAGGCCTTATCGCCTGGTTTCCAATCATGCGTATGCACCCTCCGCCCATGCAATCTCTCGTTCGCAATTCGCCGAGACCGCGAATTCAACCTCGCCGCCTCCCGCGCTTCAGTCAATTTGGCGATATTAAATTTGATGTGGTCTGCCAATTTTGATTTTGCACGTGGCTGCGAAATCCCCAGTTGGACGTCCATGGCCGGATCGGCCTCCCGCCCATACATAAGAAAAAATGGGGAAAACCCCGTCGCCGCATGAGGGGCCATTCGATAGGCCGCGAGTACCCCCGGCACCTGTAAGTCCCAATCAACCTGATCGTCGCAGACCTGTTGGCACAACATAGACGTAATCGTCCTGTTCAGACGCTCATCCCGTCAGTCTGCGGGTGGTAGGGGGAAGTACGCACTTTCTTTGTACCCAACAGGTCGCACACCTCGCGCAACAAAACGCTCGAAAAATTATTTCCTTGATCCGTCAGCAAGCGTTCGGGGGCGCCCTTGTCCAAAACATAACCCTGGACGAAGGCGTCCGCCACCGCTGCAGCCGACTGGTTGGCGAGTGGCCATGCCATGGGCCATCGGGTGAAGTATTCTACGCCAACCAGCAGGAACCTATTTCCCCTTGGTGTAGCAGGAAAGGGCCCCAAGATGTCCAACGCAACTAATTCGTTTATGCGCGAAACTTGAATGGATTGCAGCGGTGGATTAGCTGCCAATGGTGGCGGTTTTCTTTTGGCGCACCCTACGCATCCCTTAAGAATATTCGCCACGTCGTTACCCATCCCCGGCCAATAATAGTCTCGCTGGATTAGGGCGAGCGTTTTGTGAAAACCCAGATGCATGAGCCGTTCATGAGCTGCCAGAACGACCCTACCCCGCATAGCAACAGGCACAACGAGCACGTGACGCCGGGACATGTTGTCCCACTTCATCAAAAGGCCCTGTCTGCACACCCAGGAACCGACCCGCGCATCCCCTACCTCGGGAGCGCCAACTTTTCGACGTAGCGTAAGTAGGGAGCTGTCGGACATTTGGAGACGGCCCCACTCAATGAGGGGCAACGACAACAGCGAATCCCTCCCCGTGGGGGCGTCGACTCCCGGGGTGTCAGTGGCGGCGAGCGCAACTCCCGGGGTGCCGGCGACCGGGGGTTTGCACCGCGCCGATCCCAACAAACATGTGCAGTCCGTGCACGGTGGCAACCGCGACAAGGCGTCCGCATTTGAGTGTCGCAATCCCTTGCGGTAAATCGTCGTGAATTGGTAGTCCTGAAGGACCTCCAACCATCGGGACAATTGGCCCGATGGCTGTGCCACGCGCATAGCGTATTGTAGAGCCGCATGGTCCGTACGGACCGTAAAATGACGGCCGTAAAGATACGGCCTGAATTGCTGTGTAAAAAACACAATCGCTAACAATTCACGACGAGTTACGCAATAGCGTTGTTCGGCGGGGGAAAGAACTCTACTACCGTAGGCGACCACCCGTTCAACCCCCCCGACCACCTGTGAGAGCACCCCCCCGATACCCGTGTTGCTGGCATCTGTGTCAAGCAAAAACGGTTGTGTGAAATCGGGGTAACACAAGGGGGGAGCCTGCACCAAGGCGTCACGAAGGGAGCAGAACGCAGCCTCCTCTTCCGCCCCCCAGTGAAACCGCACACCCTTAGCCGTCAAAGCGTGCAGGGGCCTGGCTATGGTGGCAAACTGCTTGACAAAACGACGGTAATAGGAGGCGAAACCAATGAAACTGCGAACCTCCGTGACCGAGGTTGGCGTTGGCCATGAGCTGACGCAGTGCGTCTTAGCAGGGTCCGTCGAGATCCCTGAACGACTCACGATATGGCCCAAATACCTGACCGATTCCCGAAGCAGAAAGCATTTAGCCGGTTTAAATTTAAGCTTAGCGGAACGCATCCTGAGGAACACCGCTCTCAGTCGCTGGAGGTGCTCCTCAAAAGTCCGACTGAAGACGATGATATCGTCGAGATAAATCAAACAGGTATCCCATTGGAGGCCCGACAAAACCAATTCCATGAGTCTCTGGAACGTGGCGGGAGCGGAATGTAAGCCCATGGGCAACCGGTTGAATTCAAATAGGCCACCAGGTGTCCGGAAAGCGGTTTTAGGTTTAGACTCGTTATCGAGTGGCAATTGCCAAAATCCGGAAAGCAGATCGAGTGTGGAAAAAAACTGTGCTTCCGCCAAGGCATCCAGCGACTCATCCATCCTGGGGAGCGGATACGCATCCGCCATCGAGATTTTGTTTAAGCGGCGGAAATCGACACAAAACCGCAAGGACCCGTCCTGTTTTTTGACTAGGACAATAGGAGCACCCCACGGACTAGAAGAGGGCGAAATGATATCGGCCGCCAACATATCATTAACCGCCGATTGCACATGCTCCTTCTCGGCTGGGCTGAGCCGGAAGGGATTCTGACAAATAGGGGCCGCGTCCCCTGTAGCTATGTGGTGGCGCAACAGGTCAGTGCAGCCGATATCGTACTTATGTTTGCTGAACACGTCAGCAAACTCGAGTAGCAAACCCCTCAATGCTCCCAATTGCACCTTGGACAAGTTAGCCGAACCGGCACACAACGAGTCCAACCACTCAGTCCCCTCATCACTTGGAGGATGCGACTCGACAGTGAAATCTGCTTGAGCCACGAGCCGTTCCTCAACGGGTAGCGGCGCGGCGTGAGCCAGCACCGTTCCCTGCGCAATTACGGCCGGCCGCGAGCCCGTATTCAGGACCATTACGAACGGCTCACTGTCCCCTCTCACCATGGTTTGAGCAACCGCTAAGTCGAGGCCCCTTCTGGCCCTGTTAGACGGCCCCAACAGCACCCCCTGTGCCTCCGCACCCACCTCGAGTGGTTTCCTCAACCGAAGGGGTACCAACATTTGCGATCCCGGGGGCACCCGTACAGTGTGAGTTGCCAGCGCCTGCACCGTCGCACAAACCGTGCGTATTTTGGTAGGGCTCGTCAAGAACGCAACCCGCCGACCTGACGGAAGCTCAATGCAGGCCTGATCTATAAGAATTTTGATGGGCATTTTGGACAAAAAGTCCGTACCTAGCAAACAGGGAACGGCCAGCGATGATGATACAAAAATAGGGCCCGCCAATTTGATGTCACCAATGCAAATAGTCGCCCGAATTTGGCCGATGATCCCCAGGGATCCCCCATTCGCCGCATAAAATGGCACGTCTACTGGCAGAAGGGGTCTACTTTGGACGGGAAGAATGTTATAAATAAGGTCCGAGATGATAGTGGCCGACGCACCCGTGTCCACAAGCACCCGGACCTCAACCCCGTCAATAAACCCCGTCACCACGGACGACCCGGCCGACGCAGCCACTATCTTGTGGGCCAATTCGGACCACTCGACTGCTTGCGGGCCGTGTACGGACCCCCCTCGCCGAAGTGAACCCCCGGCACCCAGCCGCGAACCCCCCACCGCCAAGCGGCGACCCGAATGTGCCGTGTTTGTGGACCGAACGTGTGAGGTGCCGCGACTTGCCGGGTTTTGTTGGGATGACTTGTGGGCCTGGTCGTCGTCCCGACGTGGTCCTGTGGCGCGCTGACGCGGGGCCCGGCACCCGGCTGCGACGTGACCCCGAAGGCCGCAGTTGTAGCAGACGACGAGGGACGTCGTAGGTTTCGGTTGCTCCAGCTTGCGGGATGAACGTGTGGGCGAACGACCTCCCGTTCTCCACTCCCCCGGACGCGATGCAGCGAAGGCCTGCTCCTGATCCGCAGCTGGCTGAGGTTCGGCGATCGTGGCGGCCAGTGCCGCGTTCCCCGCCCATTTGCAGACGACCCCCGGCTTGTGTTTGAGGACCTCGTACGCGTGAATGCTCGTGGCGATCGCCAGGGAGCAGATATCCATTTCGTCCGCCACATTGATGGGGACCCCCAACTCGTGGGCCAACGCCAGCAGCTGCTCCGTCACCATGGCGTCCTTCCCCTCCTTATCCATGCGGGGAAAAGCTGCGTCCACCATCGCGAGCAGTGCCGTGCGATAGGCGAGCGTCGTTTCTCCAGCCACCTTCCGCCGATCGTAGAACTGGTGGCGACACGTGGAGGGCGGTCCGAACACCTTCGCCATCAGGTGTAGTGCGGCCTGGAGCGTAGAGCGGGACGACCTTGCAGCAGATGTGAAGGCTGCAAGCGCGTCGTCGTCGAGCATCGCTGGCAACGCACGCAGGGCAGTGGTGTCGGACCACCCCGACATCTCCTGATGAGCGAGGAACCTTCGTTGGAAGGCTCCCCAGTCGCCCCCATCCGCCTTGAACGCCGACAGCGCGGGCAATCTTTGCTGGAGGACCCGATCGTCGTCGACGTCGGAGAGATTTTCCCGCGCTCCGCTGTAGTTGTGTAAAATGTCGGCTCGGTTGTCAGGCGCAAAATGGAGAGCTCCGGCGCGCGCTGATGACGTGGGCTGCGCTGAGCGGAGGTCTCCGGCCACGTGGTGTCCGTGTTTCCCGCCAATCGATGGCGGCCCCTCAAAAACGGCGGCAACTTCCAGACTTTTGGCGCGAAGCGCCTTTTGGCGGGATCCCTCCAACGTCGCTTTCTCCACCAACCCCGCAGCCGTTTTTCCGCTCGCCGGGACGGAGATGTCCGCCAAGACAGCGGCGGCGGCGAGTAGCAACTCCGCCAACCGGGAGTGCGCGTCTTGGAGGCTGGTGTCGGAGGCGAGCGGAGCGTCGGCCATCACCGCGAAGTGCTGCATCGGCGGCAACTCCTCGTCCTCTCCTCCCGAGGTTGGTGTCCCCGGTACGCCGTCGTCGTCCCTACCTCGCTCGTGGGTATGGGTAGTCTTCCTCGTGTCCATACATCTTGAAGACAGGTTTACTTCTGACGCCAGTTGTAATGTAGTAACTCGGCGGGAGATGACTTCACGGGTAACACACTCTTTATTTTACCAAACTCGTTCACAGGTGACTAACACCTACTTTGTATCTCGGGTGACAAACACCCACTTAGTGTCTCGGGTGACAAACACCCACTTAGTATCTCGGGTGACAAACACCCACTTAGCTACCCTGGCGACTAACGCCCACTGAGCTACTCGGGTGACCAACACCCACTTAGCTACTCGGCGACTAACGCCCACTGAGCTACTCGGGTGACCAACACCCACTTAGCTACTTGGCGACTAACGCCCCTGAGCTACTCGGGTGACCAACACCCACTTAGCTACCCTGGCGACTAACGCCCACTGAGCTACTCGGGTGACCAACACCCACTTAGCTACTCGGCGACTAACGCCCACTGAGCTACTCGGGTGACCAACACCCACTTAGCTACTTGGCGACTAACGCCCCTGAGCTACTCGGGTGACCAACACCCACTTAGCTACCCTGGCGACTAACGCCCACTGAGCTACTCGGGACACTCCCTGCCCGGGGTGTCCGTCTTGACTGTGGGTCCCCAGCCCGACCCACGTGGGCGTCGGACCCTGGGTCCCACAGTCTCGCCTCCGAGCCACACAGGGCCCCGGTCCCTACAAGGACGGCGGGACTAGGGGTCTCGGGGCACTAGGTCTTCAGCTCCGTCTTCTGGTCTTCAACTGGGTAACTTCTCCCCGAGTGCTCTCGCGCGTCCCCCTTTATACCCCACCTGCGGACGTCGCTGCGAGCACCCATCCTATTCGACCAATCACTGGGCGCTGGCTACGATCCTGTTTTCCCACATCTCAGCGTGCCTCACCACCCACGCCGCGCCGCCCCGTCATCTGTCACTCCCGGCGCGCGCGTCCACACCACGCCCACAACGCGTGCCCAACCCCGCACCCCGCGCCGCCCCGTGATCCATCACTGTCACAGTCGGCGCACGTCAACACCACCACTACACATACAAGGGAATGTGCACCGCGTGAACAATAACAATAAAACCCCTCTCAGCCTTGTCCACACCCCCCAGCTCACAAGAACTGCGTGGATTGCAGGCCCCAGGGGCGAAGTCCCCAGGGCAACGGAAAAAAAACTGAAAAAGTCCTCGTCTGTGAGCGTCGCGAAATAAATCGTCAGCCGACTCCTTCAGAGAATGACGAACGGCGAGAAGAATGAGAAAAGACGAAAAAAAACGTCCCAAACCCACCCACTCATCCAGGCAGGCAGACTGACATCACACGACAAAGACAAAGATCCCCCGTGTAGCCTGCAACAGACTCTAGGGGTCAAGTGCTGTGAGCGAGTAGCACTTACGAAGGCCGTCACGGCACACGAGGGGGTGGGTGGCCAGCACCACGCCCGGCCGCCTTTGTCTCCCCAGTGGCGATGTTTACGCATCGTACACCAGGTACTCCTTTGAGGCTGAGTCGACCTAAGGGGAGGCCTAGGACCTGTTCGGATAATCGTCGCCGGTGTTGTCCCGTGAGCGGGAATCGAACTCGACTCGCGGGTTCGTAGCGCAGCGCGCTAATCATAACAACAAAGACAAAGATCCCCCGTATAGCCTTAACAGACTGTAGGGGCAAGGGCTGTTAGCGAGCACCTATAAAGGCCGGCACGGCCCACGAGGGGTGGGTTGCCAGCACCACGCCCGGCCGCCTTTGTCTCCCTCGTGGCGATGTTTACACATCGCGCAAGGTACTCATTTGAGGCTGAGTCGACCTAGGGGGAGGCCCAAGACCGGTTCGGATAATCGTCACCTGTGTTGTGCCGTGAGCGTGAATCGAACTCGGGTCCGCCAGGTTCGTAGCGCAGCGCGCTAACCGCTGCACCACCGCTCCCACGGTGACGACGCACACCAACACACAGAGACAAAGGTCACCCGTGTAGCGCTCACACACAAGGCGGTTGAGGGGCGGGGGGGGGGGCAAGTGCTGTTAGTGTACGTCGCACCTACACGAGGGGGTCTGGCTGGGTGGGTGTGTGGCCGACACCGCGTCCGCCCGGCCGTGTTTGTCTCCCCGGGTGCTCTGGGCTGGGTGAGAGCGGGCCGAGGCTGAGGTGTAACCCCGTGAATGTGAAGCTACTCGAGGCGCGTGGACGATGTCGATTGGTTAAACGATGTGGAGGGACAAACCGGAGGACCCGGAGAAGAATCCACGCGAACACGGGGAGAGAGAGACACGCAAACTCCAAATATACAGCAGCAGCAGGCGTCAGGGTCGGGATGGAACCCACGACATCCTGTATACCAGGCGAGGTAGTTAACATCTCATAGCCACCGTGATGATGATGAGAGAGAGACACGCAAACTCCAAATATACAGCAGCAGCAGGCGTCAGGGTCGGGATCGAACCCACGACTTCCTGCGTACCAGGCGAGGTAGTGAACAGCCCTCCGCTGTCCGCCGTGACGGAAGTTGTTGACCTCTCGCTGCGTGCGGTCGCCTGCGGGGAGGGAGGTTCCACGTCTCGGAGAACGTCGGAGTGACGCGACCACAACAACATTCTTCATATCTCCGCGCCACCACCACCACAACCACTGTCACCACCACCACAACCACTGTCGCCACCACCGCCGCATTGCGTAACCGCGTTACGGCTGTGGCTTCCATACCCCTCTAGGGCGAAGTACGCAACCGGCACAACCTCCCAAACCACAAGGATAACGATCTGACGCTTCGGTTTGTGGGTCAACTGGGAAACTTTTTTGACACCCCCCCCGCCGCCTCTTTCTCGAAGTTCCGCGTCTTTTAAAAACAAATATTTTTTAAGAAACAGAGGCAGAATTTCTCGCTCTGTCTCGACCGATGTCTCTGAAACGACACCGACAACGTGGAGAGAGACGGTGTCTGTGAGACGACACCGACAACGTGGAGAGAGACGGTGTCTGTGAGACGACACCGACAACGTGGAGAGAGACGGTGTCTGTGAGACGACACCGACAACGTGGAGAGAGACGGTGTCTGTGAGACGACACCGACAACGTGGAGAGAGACGGTGTCTGTGAGACGACACCGACAACGTGGAGAGAGACGGTGTCTGTGAGACGACACCGACAACGTGGAGAGAGACGGTGTCTGTGAGACTACACCGACAACGTGGAGAGAGACGGTGTCTGTGAGACGACACCGACAACGTGGAGAAAGACGGTGTCTCTGAAACGACACCGACAACGTGGAGAGAGACGGTGTCTGTGAGACGACACCGACAACGTGGAGAGAGACGGTGTCTGTGAGACGACACCGACAACGTGGAGAGAGACGGTGTCTGTGAGACGACACCGACAACGTGGAGAGAGACGGTGTCTGTGAGACTACACCGACAACGTAGAGAGAGACGGTGTCTGTGAGACGACACCGACAACGTGGAGAAAGACGGTGTCTCTGAAACGACACCGACAACGTGGAGAGAGACGGTGTCTGTGAGACTACACCGACAACGTGGAGAGAGACGGTGTCTGTGAGACGACACCGACAACGTGGAGAAAGACGGTGTCTCTGAAACGACACCGACAACGTGGAGAGAGACGGTGTCTGTGAGACGACACCGACAACGTGGAGAGAGACGGTGTCTGTGAGACGACACCGACAACGTGGAGAGAGACGGTGTCTGTGAGACGACACCGACAACGTGGAGAGAGACGGTGTCTGTGAGACTACACCGACAACGTGGAGAGAGACGGTGTCTGTGAGACGACACCGACAACGTGGAGAAAGACGGTGTCTCTGAAACGACACCGACAACGTGGAGAGAGACGGTGTCTGTGAGACGACACCGACAACGTGGAGAGAGACGGTGTCTGTGAGACGACACCGACAACGTGGAGAGAGACGGTGTCTGTGAGACGACACCGACAACGTGGAGAGAGCGTGGAGAGAGACGATGACTGTGCGCGTTCGGGTCGACGACGTCGCGGTCCGACTTACGCGGCATTTAGGGGCCGTCCATAAATGACGTCACGCGATTTTGGACGATTTTTGACCCCCCCCCCCCCGCTAGTCACACGGCGTCACAAAAGTCAGACCCCCCCCCCTCAAATATGACGTCACAAAGCTCTGCCCCCCCCCCCCAAATAAAACATGCTTCAAATCGCTTTAAACTATTGTCATTGTAGTGCGTATTGAATGTGGCGCTGCACTCTGAAGTTGTAGGAGAAAACATTTATTAAAAAGTCGATTGAATTAAGTAGAACGTGTTGTCTATATTTATTTAAAGTTGCGCATTTTTACGTGACGTCACATTTCTCAAACCCTCCCCCCACCTCGTCACACATCGTCACAAATGTCTGACCCCCGATCCCCTCGGTGCGTGACGTCATTTATGGACGGCCCCTTTCGTTTTGTTGTTGTTGCAGTAAGCAAAGCGATTGCACGGTAACGCATTCTCAGGAATGTTGATACGTTAAGGGGCCATCCATTGAGTATGTACACATGGAGGGGGGAGGGGGGGTTGACCCAAACGCGTGGAGCTTGAGTATGGGGGGGGGTCTACTGACAATAGGAAACGGGGGGGGGGGGTGTGTGAAGCCTCGATAATAATTTGTAGACATTGACCTTCAACTGAGTTAGATAGTCCGGCGGTGTGGACATTATGTTTGCTTAAACACGTTAATATTAAGGGAGCCCCAGTGATTAACACTGAACCCTATGGGAGCCCCAGTGATTAACACTGAACCCTAAGGGAGCCCCAGTGATTAACACTGAACCCTAAGGGAGCCCCAGTGATTAGCACTGAACCCTAAGGGAGCCCCAGTGATTAGCACTGAACCCTAAGGGAGCCCCAGTGATTAACACTGAACCCTAAGGGAGCCCAGTGATTAACACTGAACCCTAAGGGAGCCCCAGTGATTAGCACTGAACCCTAAGGGAGCCCCAGTGATTAGCACTGAACCCTAAGGGAGCCCCAGTGATTAGCACGAACCCTAAGGGAGCCCAGTGATTAACACTGAACCCTAAGGGAGCCTCAATGATTAACACTGAACCCTAAGGGAGTCTTAGTGATTAACACTGCACCTTAATGACCACCAATGATTAACACTGAACCCTAATGACCTGCAGTGATTAACACTGAACCCTAAGGGAGCCCCAGTGATTAACACCGAACCCTAATGTCCCCCAGTGATTAACACAGAACCCTAAGGGAGCCCCAGTGATTAATACTGAACCCTAATGACCCACAGTGAATAACACTGAACCCTAAGGGAGCCCCAGTGATTAACACGGAGCTCTAAGGGAGCCCCAGTGATTAACACTGAACCCTAAGGGAGCCCAGTGATTAACACCGAACCCTAAGGGAGCCCCAGTGATTAACACTGAACCCTAATGGAGCCCCAGTGATTAACACTGAACCCTAATGAGCCCCAGTGAATAACACCGAACCCTAATGAGCCCCAGTGATTAACACAGAACCCTAATGACCCCCAGTGATTAACACTGAACCCTAAGGGAGCCCCAGTGATTAACACTGAACCCTAATGAGCCCCAGTGATTAATACTGAACCCTAATGACCCCCAGTGATTAACACTGAACCCTAATGGAGCCCCAGTGATTAACACTGAACCCTAAAGGAGCCTCAATGATTAACACTGAACCCTAAGGGAGCCCCAGTGATTAACACTGAACCCTAATGACACCCAGTGATTAACACTGAACCCTAAGGGTGCCCCAGTGATTAAGACAGAACCCTAAGGGAGCCCCAGTGATTAACACTGAACCCTAAGGGAGCCCCAGTGATTAACACTGAACCCTAAGGGTGACCCAGTGATTAACACTGAACCCTAAGGGAGCCCAAGTGATTAACACTGAACCCTACGGGAGCCCCAGTGATTAAGACAGAACCCTAAGGGAGCCCCAGTGATTAACACTGCACCCTAAGGGAGCCCCAGTGATTAGCACTGAACCCTAAGGGAGCCCCAGTGATTAACACTGAACCCTAATGACACCCAGTGATTAACACTGAACCCTAAGGGTGCCCCAGTGATTAAGACAGAACCCTAAGGGAGCCCCAGTGATTAACACTGAACCCTAAGGGAGCCCCAGTGATTAACACTGAACCCTAAGGGTGACCCAGTGATTAACACTGAACCCTAAGGGAGCCCCAGTGATTAACACAGAACCCTAAGGGAGCCCAAGTGATTAACACTGAACCCTACGGGAGCCCCAGTGATTAAGACAGAACCCTAAGGGAGCCCCAGTGATTAACACCGCACCCTAATGAGCCCCAGTGATTAACACTGCACCCTAATGAGCCCCAGTGATTAACACCAGTGATTAACAACGAGCCCTAATGATACCCAGTGATTAACACTGAACCCTAAGGGAGCCCCAGTGATTAACACCAGTGATTAACACTGAACCCTAATGAGCCCCAGTGATTAACAATGAACCCTAATGAGCCCCAGTGATTAACACTGCACCCTAATGAGCCCCAGTGATTAACACCGCACCCTAATGAGCCCCAGTGATTAACACTGAACCCTAATGAGCCCCAGTGATTAACACCGCACCCTAATGAGCCCCAGTGAATAACACCGCACCCTAATGAGCCCCAGTGATTAACACTGAACCCTAATGAGCCCCAGTGATTAACACCGCACCCTAATGAGCCCCAGTGATTAACACCAGTGATTAACACTGAGCCCTAATGAGCCCCAGTGATTAACACCAGTGATTAACACTGAGCCCTAATGATACCCAGTGATTAACACTGAACCCTAAGGGAGCCCCAGTGATTAACACCAGTGATTAACACTGCACCCTAATGAGCCCCAGTGATTAACACTGCACCCTAATGAGCCCCAGTGATTGAAGACGATGCGATTCGGGCAAAGAGGAGGCCGCGACTTCTAACCGCCTCTCGGTGGCACCGCGCGAGTGGTGGAGGGTTACGACACATTTATAAATAACGCGATCTCAACCCAAAAACGTTGATTATGAACAAATTAAATACCGGGGGACCCCCCCCCCCCATCCCGACCGCTCGCCGCACCCCCACGAGGTGCTCATCACATTCCTGCAACGACTCTTCCCTGAACTCTGGTGGCTCTTGCGCGTCACGCGGGCCGATCACGAGGCTCACGTGACCGGCCGCGTGTTTCACCGGGCCCGGGTTGCGCGTGTTTTGTTTGGGTTTTGTCTGTCGGGGGCAGCAGGAGGGTAAGGAGGATGTTGCGTGTTTGGGTTTTTTGGGGGTGTGTGCGCGCGTACGCGTGTTTGCGGTGTGTGTTGTTGTTGTTGTGGGGAGCGGTGGTGTAGCGGTTAGCGCGCTGTCCTACAAACCTGGCGACCCGGGTTCGATTCCCGTTCACGGTCAACGCCGGTGACGGTGATACTGAACCGGTCGTGGACCTCCACTAGGTCGACTCAGCCTGAAATGGGTACCTGGCGCGGTGTGTAAACATCGCCACTGGGGAGACAAAGGCGGCCGGGCGTGGTGTTGGCCACCCACCCCCTCGTGCGCCGTGCCAGCCTTCATAGGTGCTCGCTAACAGCACTTGCCCCTACTGATTGGCTGTGTCGGGTGGCGGCGGGTTTAACGACACATTTATATTGACGCGAACTCACGCAAAGCAACCTGTACTGTGGCTGTCTAGCAGTCTTCACTTGACTCTGCCGCCAAGTTTGTCGCGATTCAAAGTCCCCCCCCCACCCCCATCGTTTACACGCGGGGCAAAGTCGTCTTTATCGCTTGACACACAGATCACCTGCCTGGACTAAGCCCCCCCCACGCCTCCAATCGCCAGGCGGCACGATCTGATCTGCCAACTCCGCTCCGTTGCGAATACTTTTGCCCAGCAGCAGAATTGACCAGGTGTCCATGGGAGGGGGGGGGGTGCGAAACGTCGGTAAATCCACCTGGGCCAGCCACCGGACATCTGACAACACCACCACGCGTCTCTCTCTCACACTCACTCACACTCTCTCTCACACTCACTCTCTCACACACTCTCTCTCACTCACACTCACTCTCTCACACTCTCTCACTCACACTCACTCTCACTCACTCTCTCACTCACACTCACTCTCTCACACTCACTCTCTCACACTCACTCATTCTCTCACTCACACTCACTCTCTCTCTCACACTCACTCTCTCACACTCACTCTCTCACTCACACTCATTCTCTCACTCACACTCTCACACTCTCTCTCACACTCACTCTCTCACACTCACTCTCTCACTCACACTCATTCTCTCACTCACACTCACTCTCTCACTCACACTCACTCTCTCACTCACTCTCTCACTCACACTCACTCTCTCATTCACACTCTCACTCACACTCACTCTCTCACACTCTCTCTCACACTCACTCTCTCACACTCTCTCTCTCACTCACACTCTCTCTCACACTCTCTCTCACACTCACTCTCTCACACTCACTCACACTCACTCTCTCACTCTCTCACTCACACTCACTCTCACTCACACTCACTCTCTCACACTCACTCACACTCACTCACACTCACTCTCACTCACTCTCTCACACTCACTCTCTCTCACACTCACTCACACTCACTCTCTCACACTCTCACTCACACTCACTCTCTCACTCTCTCACTCACACTCACTCACACTCACTCTCACACTCACTCTCTCACACTCACTCACACTCACACTCACTCACACTCACTCTCACTCACTCTCTCACACTCACTCTCTCACTCACACTCACTCTCTCACACTCACTCTCTCACACTCACTCACTCTCTCACACTCTCTCTCTCTCTCACACTCTCTCTCACACTCTCTCTCACACTCACTCTCTCACACTCACTCTCTCACTCACACTCATTCTCTCACTCACACTCACTCTCTCACTCACTCTCTCACTCACACTCACTCTCACTCACACTCACTCTCTCACACTCTCTCACACTCACTCTCTCTCACACTCACTCACACTCACTCTCTCACACTCTCACTCACTCTCTCACTCTCTCACTCACACTCACTCTCACACTCACTCTCTCACACTCACTCACACTCACACTCACTCACACTCACTCTCACTCACTCTCTCACACTCACTCTCTCACTCACACTCACTCACACTCACTCTCTCACACTCACTCTCTCACTCACACTCACTCTCTCACTCTCTCACACTCACTCACACTCACTCACACTCACTCTCACTCACTCTCTCACACTCACTCTCTCACTCACACTCACTCACACTCACTCTCTCACACTCACTCTCTCACTCACACTCACTCTCTCACACTCACTCACACTCACACTCACTCACACTCACTCTCACTCACTCTCTCACACTCACTCTCTCACTCACACTCACTCACACTCACTCTCTCACTCACACTCACTCACACTCACTCTCTCACACTCTCTCTCTCTCACACTCGCTCTCTCTCACACTCTCTCTCTCTAAATCAGAATCAGACAGGATTTTATTCGCCATGAAAGTTCGCATAGACAAGGAATTTACTTTGGCAGGAAGGTGCATACATTCAACATGTAGGAATCTTAAATCTGAAATAAGTGGTGTACAAGTCTCACTATACTAAAGGTACAAAGTCTAACTAATACTCAGGGGCTAAAGTATGTAAACATTTTGAATGAAATAAAATATAAAATAGCTATAATACACAATGGTATTGGAGGCCGTACAACGACTCGATACATTCGTGACCTCCTCCAGCCACATACGCCGTCAAGTATCAGTAAGGGGCCGTCCATAAATGACGTCACGCACCTAGGGGAGGGGGGGGGGTCAGACATTTGTGACGATGTGTGACGAGAGGGAGGGGAGAGTGTTTGAGAAATGTGACGTCACATCAAAATGCGCAACTTTATCTAAATATAGACAACACGTTCTACTTAATTAAATAGACTTTTAAATAAATGTTTTCTCCTACAACATCAGAGTGCAGCGCCACATTAAATACGCACTACAATGACAATAGTTTAAAGCGATTTGAAGCATGTTTTCTTTTGGGGCGGGGGGCAGAGCTTTGTGACGTCATATTTGAGGGGGGGGTCTGACTTTTTGTGACGCCGTGTGACGAGGGGGGGGGGTGGTCAAAAATCGTCCAAAATCGCGTGACGTCATTTATGGACGCCCCTAAGATATTCAGGTGGTGCATCGCTCACTGTCACCACGGTATCGGGGGGGGGGGGGGGGGGGGGGGATCACGGCGCCTTTGCCACTGTGGCATTTCAAACCCTGTGAGTCGTTGCCCTTTCGAGGTCAGGGGATTTGCGAGACACTTTGCGCAACTTAAACATCTCGGCTTTTCTCTCTCCCTGTTTAGTTACAGTAAAACCTCGTTCCCGAAACGTGTTTGTAATCCAAAGCACTCGTACATCAAAGCAACTTGTACATCAAAGCACTCGTACATCAAAGCAACTCGTACATCAGTTGTGATCACGTGACGCTCGGCGGACAACGCGTATGCACGTACTACTCGTATTGCAAGACCTCGCTCGTTTATCAAAATAATATTTATTTAATTTTTTTGCTCGTCTTGCAAAACACTCGCAGACCAAGTTACGCGCAATCCAAGGTTTCACTGTACTCGCAAACGACTTTCTCACTTTCTT
Organism: Lampetra fluviatilis; assembly: GCF_964198595.1. Classification (NCBI taxonomy): domain Eukaryota; kingdom Metazoa; phylum Chordata; class Hyperoartia; order Petromyzontiformes; family Petromyzontidae; genus Lampetra; species Lampetra fluviatilis. Next base: position 9,460,928 of record NC_136310.1, read on the forward strand.
CATGACGCGGTCGGCGTCGTTAAATTATTCTCCGGCCGTCCCGTGCACACCGCCCTGAGAACGTCTGTTTAATGAGCGCTTTTTCTACATTTAAATCATCATCATCATCATTATTGTTGTTAGCTTCCGTGGTCTGTGCAAGATGCACCTGATCGGGAATCGCCTTTCCGTTACATCTAAAATGTAAAATATATTGTGTTTTTGTTGTTGTTGTTGTTGTTATTTACAACTTTACCTTTCGTTCTAGATTTGAAGCTTTCGTGACTGCAAGGATTCATATTCTTAGGTTTTTTCTGGTAAAGTCACGTAGGTAAAAAATTAAAATTAATAAAAGTTAAATAAAAGTAAAATAAAAATCACGACGTTTCGGAGGCAACACAAGCCTCCGTCTTCAGGTGGAACCGTCACAGCACGATTGCTGTATCAAGTAAGAGAAATTCCGAGAAAACAGTCCTCCCACCCTCAACCAGCATATATACAAGGACAGTTTTCTTGAAATTTCTCTCACTTGATACAGCAATCGTGCTGTGACGGTTCCACCTGAAGACCGAGGCTTGTGTTGCCTCCGAAACGTCGGGATTTTTTATTTAATTTTTATTTTACTTTTATTAATTTAAATTTTTTACCTACGTGACTTTACCGAAAAAACCCAAGAAAATATTTACCTTTCGTACGCGATCCGTCACCGTTGCTAGCGCGCACGGCTTTGCGCTCCCATCACTCTCCGCGCGGTCGCCATTCGCCCTTCTCAGCGGACGACAGCCGCCGAGGTCGTCACGGGGTCTTTCCCTCTGGCTTGACCCCCCACCCCCCACTCCCCACCCCCCGTTGCTCTGTGCCCCCCCCCCCCCCCCCCGGGGATTAGCACTGATGCCCAACTTCATTGCGTGCGGCATTGGCGCGTACGACCGAGATTGAGCGATTTGTCTTCTTGGTTCTTTCGGTAAAGTCACGTAGAAGGGAAATAATAAAAGAAGAAAACATTTGATTTTGTATTATTTTATAAAAAAATATTTATGTAATAAAATGATAAAAGATTTAGGTTTATTATTTTAATAAAATAGTCTGAATGGTCTTTTCGACAGACCTGTTCTTCACCTGAGGACGGCTGCTTGCGTTGTGGCCGAAACGTCGTGAGAATTGTATTTTATGATGTTTTATTTTTATTATTTTATTATTTACCTTCTACGTGACTTTACCGAAAGAACCAAGCAGATGAATCCCTGCACTCACGAAAGAAGCTTTACATCGAAAAATTGAGCGATTTGTAAAGAGTTGAAGCCGTGGACCTCGGATTACGAAGGAAATTCGTTATCCTAGAGTCCTAGACTGTCCTGGGCCACCCCGAGGTCGAGTAACCTGGTGCGGTGTTGTAGACATCGTCACTAGGGAGACAAAGGCGGTCGGGCGTGGTGCTGGCCACCCACAACTCTGATGTGTCGTACCGCCCTTAATAGGTGCTCGCTAACAGCACTCGCCCCAGCAGTCTGTTACGGGGGATCTTTGTCTGTGAGTGGTGTGTCTGCGCGTTGTTGTTTTGTGTAAACATCGGCAATGGGGAGACAAAGGTGGCCGGGAAATGGAGCGTTCGTAAGTGGAACGGTTCGTAAGTCGGAGCACGGCAATGCACTGCGTTTAAATGTCTATACGGTGAGTCGTTCTGAAATGTGTTGACGGTTCGACTAAAAAAGGGAAGTTTTCTTTGAACTCATGAATATAACGCAATCTTGTACGTTTGCATGTAACACCGTCAACAAAACATTGTGTGATAAATAAAACGTAGATAAAGTAACATGGAACAGGAAATGAAATATGTTTTGTTGTTTCCACTTGCACTGAGCTCTTGCGCTGACCGGCTTGTCGGAAGTGCCTCAATGAGTCACCACAATCACACACACACACAGCACACACACACACAGCACACACACACAGCACACACACAGCACACACACAGCATAAACACACAGCACACACACAGCACACACACACACACAGCACACACACACACAGCTCCACACACACACAGCACACACACACACAGCACACACACAGCACACACACAGCACACACACAGCACACACACACACAGCACACACACACAGCACACACACACAGCACACACACACAGCACACGCACACAGCACACACACGCACACACAGCACACACACACACAGCACACACACACAGTACACACACAGCACACACACACACAGCACACACACACACACAGCACACACACACACAGCACACACACACAGCACACACAGACACAGCACACTCAGCACACACACACACAGGACACAGCACACACACAGCACACACACACAGCACACACACACACACCCACAGCACACACAGCACACACCCACAGCACACACAGCACACACACACAGCACACACACACAGCACATACACACGGCACACACACACAGCACACACACACAGCATACACACACACGGGGCACACACACAGCATACACACACACGGGGCACACACAGCGTCACACACACAGCACACACACAGCACACACACACAGCACACACACACACACACGGGGCACACACACACAGCACACACACACACAGCCCATACACACACAGCCCATACACACACAGCACACACACACACAGCACACACACACAGCACACACACACACAGCACACACACACACAGCACACACACACACAGCACACACACACGGGGCACGCACACACACACACACAGCACACACACAGCACACACACACAGCACACACACACAGCACGCACACACACAGCACACACACACAGCACACACACACAGCACACACACACAGCACACACACACACAGCACACACACACAGCACACACACACACAGCACACACACACAGCACACCACACACACACAGCACACACACACAGCACACACAGCACACACACACACAGCACACACACACACACACAGCACACACACACACACACAGCACACACACAGCACACACACAGCACACACAGCACACACACACACACACAACACACACACACAGCACACACACACACGGGGCACACACACAGCACACACACACACACAGCACATACACACACACGGGGCACACACACACAGCACATACACACACACACCACAGCACATACACACATACAGCACATACACACACACGGGGCACACACACACACGGGGCACACACACACAGCACACACACACAGCACATACACACACACGGGGCACACACACGTACACACGTACACATACACAGCACACACACACAGCACATAGTGCCACATACACACACACACACACGTACACACGTACACACACACAAGGGGCACACACACACACACGGGGAACACACACACGCGCACGCGCGGGGCACGCGCGGGGCACGCGCGCGCACCGGGGCACGCGCGCGCACCGGGGCACGCGCACGCACGCAAGACGAAGATCCCCCGTGTCCCCTCACAACGGGTTGTTCGTCCAGGTGTTGCTAGCCAGCGCCACCGATGGAATGCCGGCACGGCACAGACGGGGTGGGTGGCTAGCACCACGCCCGGCCGCCTTTGTCTCCCCCAGTGACGATGTTTACACACCGCATCAGCTACTCACTTGAGGCTGAGTCGACACACTCACTTTTACACACACACGCACTCACCTACACACTCAAATATCCCCCATATAGCCTTAACAGACTGTTGGGACAAGTGCTGATTCGACCTAGCGGAGGCCTAGGACCGGTTCGGAAAATCGTAAGCGGGAATCGAACTCGGGTCGCCGGGTTCGTAGCGCAGCACGCTAAGCGCTACGTACGCTACTACTCCACACACACGCACACGTACATACACACAGACACACACACACGTACATACACACATACACACAGACACACACACACGTACATACACACAGACACACACACGCACACGTACAGACACACACACGCACACACACACAACAACAACCGCCATTCGCCACTAAGTGGCGGTGACGTCACCACGACGCTTGTGCCAGGCCATGTGCACCCTGAGGCCACGTGAAGTGTCGAACGCCCGCTGGCAGGAGGTCACGGGGCAGACCCAGGTGCCACGGGTCGACTGACCGAGATGACCGAGATGACTGGCTGATGCACCACCTGTGCCCCCTACTGTGCCAACTTGCTGTGCTTTAGCCACCCGGCGCTCCGCTCGTTGTTGTGAGCGTCGCTCCTCCGCCCTCCGTTGTTGTTGGAGGGCGACTGCCTCCAACTGCCCAGTAGCAGCGTCCTTCACGAGCCTCCTCCACTGAGGCCGATCTTGACACCGCTGGTACCAGTCATCGGCAAGTCCACTCAGCTCCACGTCCTCCTGTACCACATCACTCCATCTCTTCTCTAGCCCGTGCCGCGCCCGTTTAGCCCCCTCGATCCGGCCGAACAAAAGCTGTTTAGGCATGCGGTGGCTGGGCATGCGGGCTACATGACCCAGCCAACGCAGCCTTGCCTGCCGGAGGAGCTCACTGATGGGACTTTGCCCAGATCTTTCAAGGACTTGTGAGCTCCTCACACAATCCAGCCTGGTTAAACCCAGGATGGATCGTAGGCAGGCCAGCCTAAATGTTTCCAACCGGCGAAGATGCTCCACTAGGGGGGTCCATGTTTCGCAAGCGTAGAGAAGGGAGGGAATGACCGTGGCCGAGAAGACCTGAAGCTTCGTGCGGAGCGACAGACCAGGTAGCTTCCACACAGCGTTACGCAACCGATGAAAAGATATTGCCGCTCGACTGATTCGGAGTGAGACCTCTGCTGATAAACTGGAGCCGGTCATAAGCACACTGCCCAGGTATGGGAAACTCTCCACTCTCTCCACAACTGCCCCATCACCGATTGGGAGTTGTGGGGGTGGAGTGCCCGATGGTACAAAATACCCAGGCAGGTGCTTAGTTTTGGTGGGGCTGATGGTAAGGCCCCACCTCTTAGTGGCACGCTCCAGTCTCAGCAGCAGCGTCTCCAACTCCTCTTCTGAATGAGCAGCTATTACCAAATCATCGGCATACATAACGTGGTTGACCAATAGGGAGCCATCCCTTGATCGCACCCGGGCGTCGATCAGCCTCCCATTATATCTGTACCAAATGGTAATTCCCCCGGTACAGCTATTGAAGGCTTCACGAACTACGCAGTCGAAATAGATGTTAAATAATGTGGGAGCCAGAGGACATCCCTGTCGCACCCCAAGGTGTACAGGGAAAGGCTCCGACTCCCGGCCACGTAGTTTTACCCGGGCCCGCTCACCATCATGAAGGTCCTTAATGATCGTGAGCAGAGGGTCAGGGACTCCGAAAGCACGAAGAACAACCCAGAGCCCAGTCCTACTGATGGTATCATAGGCCTTGACCAGGTCAATAAAGCAGAGATGTAGGTCTTTTTGGAATTCCCTACACCTCTGCTGGAGCAGACGGACAGAAAATATGGCATCTGTGCAGGACCGCCCTTTCCTGAAACCGCATTGGGGCTCCGCAAGCCTCTCCTCAGCGTGCCTAGCAAGGCGATGTTGAATAATCCTTGCCAGGACCTTACCCGGCACACTGAGGAGTGAGATGCCCCTGTAGTTGTTACAGTCGGTACGGTCCCCCTTCTTAAAGAGGGGGACCACCAGGGCATCCTTCCAGTCCTGCGGAACCCGTCCAGTGGTCCAGACTGTTGTTATGATGTCATATAGGGCAGTCTGTGCACAAACGCCACCCTCCCTCAGCATTTTGCTTGGGAGATCATCTCTGCCCGGTGCCTTCCCTGGTCTCAGACTCCGGATCGCCCTCAGTACTTCCTCAACAGCTGGCACCTCAGCCAGCCACTCACAGGGGGTGACCTCTTCCAATATTTGAGGCACCGCAGCCTCAGCAGGGTTATCCCCACTTTGTGCCATGATGTTTTCCTGGCTGAGAGATTTTCCCTCCCCCAGGACCTCGCGGAAATGCTCAGCAAATCTGCAAACCTGTTCCTGGGGGTCGGAGATTGGATCACCGTTTTTTCCTCTAATGATGGTAATAGGTGTGGCGCTGCAGGTTACTTTTTTGATGGAATTAAATAGTGATTTGTGATCGCGGGCCACTGAGGCAGACTCCATCTCCTCAGCAACCTGCGACCACCACCTATCCTTACAGCTCCTTACGGCTCTCCGAACCTCCGAGCGAAGGCTGCGGTAAACCTCCTCATTCTCCGACGTGGGATGCTGTAGGCGATGAGAGTGGGCCTGTCGCTTTTTCTCAATTAACCTGAACACCTCCTCTGTCAGCCAGGGTTTCTGGGGAGGTCTGGACCGCGTACCCAAAGCAGCCATTGCAGCTGCATGAGTCACAGTCTTAAACCTCGCCCATTTACCCTCGACATCAGGTGGAGTGGGGGACGATGCCAACCCCAGCTGCAAGCAATGATGAAATTCTCGCTTGCAACTTTCATCAGCTAGCTGAGACCAGGCCACTTTTGGTTGGAATGGGGTCCTGGGTGTACACCCACCACCGGAGTGGAAGAATGGCAGGCGCATCTTACAGATGACTAGTCGATGGTCAGAGGTCAGATCAGCTCCACGGTAGGTCCTGGTGTCAAGGACATGGGCTCGCATCCGCTGGTCCGTCACTATGTAGTCCAGCAGATGTTCTTGCTTGGACCCGGCATGTATCCATGATGTTGTGTGGATGCGCCGATGCCGGAAGAGCGTGTTGGTAATTACAAGCCCATGGGCTGCACAAAAATCTAGCAGCCTTCTACCGTTATTATTGAGCTGATCTGGCCCATGCCTTTCAATCACTCCAGACCAGGTGCCAGCATCATGACCAACTCGGGCATTGAAGTCACCCAACAAGATGACTCTGTCCCGAGTGGCCACTTTAGCCAGCACCTGTGACAGGAGGTCATAGAAAGCGTCTGACTCATCGGCTTTGCCTGCATCCCTCCACGGATGTTCGTCTTCGGTGGGGGCATAAGTAACCACGACCACCACTCCTCGCCTCTGGTTGATGGGAAGGCGAGCCCAAAGTATCCTGGGGCTTACAGCTTCCCACACCTCACCGCCACGCTCCCACGCCCCCTTCATTCTTTTGTTCAGAAGAAGAGCCACACCCTGTTGTTTGGCAGTCTCCTGCCCCGAGTAGAGGACTGTCCACCCCTCATGGTGGCAGGAGCCAGAACCGGTCCACCGGACCTCCTGAATGCCACAGAGATCCAGGCGGTACCGGTCCAGCTCCCGACAGAGGAGTGGCAGCCTCTCCTCCGCAGTGAGCGTTCGAACATTCCATGTGGCCATCCGCAATGGTTTTTCGTTGTTTCTGGAGGAGCCCCGAGGGTGAAAATTCAATCTCCTGGCTCCGCCAAATGGGGTTTGGCCAGGAGACGTCATAAAAGCCTGACCCCCCGGGGCCTCCGGCACAAGCTTATTAATTACAGGTTTATGTTTAATTCGTAGTTTAGTGGTGGTTAATTGAAGGTGGAGGGGTTACCAGCCCCTCGCACCCGTCCAGAGCCCCCGTTTAGCCACTGTGGTGGTCACAGACGCCGTGAGGGGAGAGGCCAATGGGCATTGGCCCTCCCCCCACAACACTGCCCACGACAGTGTTGCCTGTCCGGCACCGCGAGGAGGTAGGCGGTTGTTTTGCCGGACACACACACACGTACATACACACACACACACGCACACGTACAGACACACAGACACACACACACGCACACGTACAGACACACAGACACACACACACGCACACGTACATACACACAGACACACACACACGTACATACACACAGACACACACACACGCACACGTAGAGACACACAGACACACACACACGTACATACACACAGACACACAGACACACACACGCACACACACACACACGCACATACACACAGACACACACACACACGCACATACACACACACGCACATACACACAGACACACACACACACGCACATACACACACACACACGTACATACACACAGACACACACACACGTACATACACACAGACACACACACACGCACACGTACATACACACAGACACACACACACGCACACGTACATACACACACGCACATACACACATACACACAGACACACACACACGTACATACACACAGACACACACACACGCACACGTACATACACACAGACACACACACACGCACACACACACACAGACACACAGACACACACACACGTACATATGTAGAGAAGTTCCGACAGACGTACTCGTAGACGGAGGTAAGTTAAGGGCTTCCGCCAGGGTTTATTAAAGCTTATCAATAACACACAGCAACACAGACACACACACAGACACACACAGACACACACACAGACACACACACAGACACACACACAGACACACACACAGCAGGGTGCACAACTCCCAGGGGCTAGGGCTCCTACTCTGAGTCCGGGTCCCTGCCGGCTAGCTCCGGTCTCTCTCTCTCGTGTCGGATCGTGGACTCTGCCGACTCCACCGAGCGGAGAGAGAAGCACCTCTACGGCTACTACCACCGGCTTCTCCCCAGACTCACCACTCGATCCCTCTCTCTACCCACTGGTTCCCTCTTCACCCTGCTTACTCTACCCATTCCCACAGTGACCCCGCTTACGTCACGGGGTATCCCTTAAGTACCCTCGGAGACGTGACGTCATGTGCACTGTCCAGCGCGCGTGACCCTACGTCCCGTGACGTCATCGCACTGGACAGCGCACACGACGCCACCACTCTCCTCTACTTCTATACAATAACAACAACCGCCATTCGCCACTAAGTGGCGGTGACGTCACCACGACGCTTGTACCAGGCCAAGTGCACCTTGAGGCCACGTGAAGTGTCGAACGCCCTCTGGCAGGAGGTCACGGGGCAAACCCAGCAGGTGCCATGGGTCGACTGACCGAGATGACCGAGATGACTGGCTGATGCACCACCTGTGCCCCCTACTGTGCCAACTTGCTGTGCTTTAGCCACCCGGCGCTCCGCTCGTTGTTGTGAGCGTCGCTCCTCCGCCCTCCGTTGTTGTTGGAGGGCGACTGCCTCCAACTGCCCAGTAGCGTCCTTCACGAGCCTCCTCCACAGAGGCCGATCTTGACACCGCTGGTACCAGTCATCGGCAAGTCCACTCAGCTCCACGTCCTCCTGTACCACATCACTCCATCTCTTCTCTAGCCCGTGCCGCGCCCGTTTAGCCCCCTCGATCCGGCCGAACAAAAGCTGTTTAGGCATGCGGTGGCTGGGCATGCGGGCTACATGACTCAGCTAACGCAGCCTTGCCTGCCGGAGGAGCTCACCGATGGGACTTTGCCCTGATCTTTCATACACACACACACACGTGCACATGCGCACACACACACAAACACTCCGAGGTTGACTCATTACATCTTGTGGAGGATTGCTCCTCTAAACAAAATAGTTCCACGGTTCAGTTTGCAAGTGCGAGGTCGCGTCTTAAGTCGATGTCAAACAAAAACATTATGGAAGCTGGTTCGTAAGTGGGGGTGTTTGTAAGTGAGGGTTTTCGTAAGTCGGGTGTTCGTAAGTTTGGGTGTTCGTAAGTGTGGGTGTTCGTAAGTTTGGGTGTTCGTAAGTGGGGGGTGTTCGTAAGTGGGGGTGTTCATAAGTGAGGGTTTTCGTAAGTCGGGTGTTCGTAAGTTTGGGTGTTCGTAAGTGTGGGTGTTCGTAAGTTTGGGTGTTCGTAAGTGGGGGGTGTTCGTAAGTGTGGGTGTTCGTAAGTGTGGGTGTTCGTAAGTGGGGGTGTTCGTAAGTTTGGGTGTTCGTAAGTGTGGGTGTTCGTAAGTTTGGGTGTTCGTAAGTGGGGGGTGTTCGTAAGTGTGGGTGTTCGTAAGTGTGGGTGTTCGTAAGTGGGGGTGTTCGTAAGTTTGGGTGTTCGTAAGTGGGGGTGTTCGCAAGTTGGGGTGTTCGTAAGTCGATGTCCGCCTCTGTACACATGAGCGTGGTGCGTGTAAACATCAGCACTGGGGAGACAAAGACGGCTGGGCGTGGTATTGATCACCCACCCCCTCGTGTTACAAACCGGCCTTCATAAGCGCTGCTTGCTAACAGCACTTGCCCCAACAGTCTGCTGAGGCTAAACGGGAGATCTTTGTCTTTGTAATGTACGTACAGTGGTGTATTATTCCTACTGCTATTCCACTTGTGGGCCCAGAAGGAGAGAGCCTCAAGACTGCTTATCAGGAGGGTCCTGCCAGGTTTGACGTAGTCGGGGGTGGGGGGTCTTGGTGCTGCAGCCGGCTCAAGTTTTGTTCGCCAATATTGGGAAACATTAACCCAGTCTCTGTGTGTCTCTATGAGTCTCTATGTGTCTCTATGAGTCTCTATGTGTCTCTATGTGTCTCTATGTGTCTCTGTGTGTCTCTATGAGTCTCTATGAGTCTCTATGTGTCTCTATGAGTCTCTATGAGTCTCTGTGTGTCTCTGTGTGTCTCTATGAGTCTCTATGAGTCTCTATGTGTCTCTATGTGTCTCTATGTGTCTCTATGTGTCTCTATGAGTCTCTATGAGTCTCTGTGTGTCTCTGTGTGTCTCTATGAGTCTCTATGAGTCTCTATGTGTCTCTATGTGTCTCTATGTGTCTCTGTGTGTCTCTATGAGTCTCTATGAGTCTCTATGTGTCTCTATGAGTCTCTATGAGTCTCTATGTGTCTCTATGTGTCTCTATGTGTCTCTGTGTGTCTCTATGAGTCTCTATGAGTCTCTATGTGTCTCTATGAGTCTCTATGTGTCTCTATGAGTCTCTATGAGTCTCTGTGTGTCTCTATGAGTCTCTATGAGTCTCTATGAGTCTCTGTGTGTCTCTATGAGTCTCTATGTGTCTCTATGAGTCTCTATGTGTCTCTATGTGTCTCTATGAGTCTCTATGTGTCTCTATGAGTCTCTATGAGTCTCTGTGTGTCTCTATGAGTCTCTATGAGTCTCTATGAGTCTCTGTGTGTCTCTATGAGTCTCTGTGTGTCTCTATGAGTCTCTATGAGTCTCTGTGTGTCTCTATGAGTCTCTATGAGTCTCTGTGTGTCTCTATGAGTCTCTATGAGTCTCTGTGTGTCTCTATGAGTCTCTGTGTGTCTCTATGAGTCTCTATGAGTCTCTGTGTGTCTCTATGAGTCTCTATGTGTCTCTATGAGTCTCTGTGTGTCTCTATGTGTCTCTATGAGTCTCTGTGTGTCTCTATGTGTCTCTATGAGTCTCTATGTGTCTCTATGTGTCTCTATGAGTCTCTATGAGTCTCTGTGTGTCTCTATGTGTCTCTATGAGTCTCTATGAGTCTCTGTGTGTCTCTATGTGTCTCTATGAGTCTCTGTGTGTCTCTATGTGTCTCTATGAGTCTCTGTGTGTCTCTATGTGTCTCTATGAGTCTCTATGAGTCTCTGTGTGTCTCTATGTGTCTCTATGAGTCTCTGTGTGTCTCTATGTGTCTCTATGAGTCTCTGTGTGTCTCTATGTGTCTCTATGAGTCTCTGTGTGTCTCTATGTGTCTCTATGAGTCTCTATGTGTCTCTATGAGTCTCTATGTGTCTCTATGTGTCTCTATGAGTCTCTGTGAGTCTATATGTGTCTCTGTGGATCTCTGTGAATCTCTATGTATCTATGTGAGTCCCTATGTGTCTCTATGTGTCTCTATGAATCTCTGTGAGTCTCTATGTATCTATGTGTCTCTGTGAGTTTCTATATGAGTCTCTATGAGTCTCTATGAATCTCTGTGTGTCTCTATGAATCTCTGTGAGTTTCTATATGAGTCTCTGTGTGTCTCTGTGAATCTCTGTGTGTCTCTATGAATCTCTGTGAGTCTCTATGAGTCTCTATGAGTCTCTGTGAGTCTCTATGTGTCTCTCTGTGTCTCTGTGAGTCTCTATGAATCTATGTGTGTCTCTATGAATCTCTACGAGTCTCTGTGAATCCCTGTGAGTCTCTATGAGTCTCTATGTGTCTCTGTGAATCTCTGTGAATCTCTGTGAGTCTCTATGAATCTCTGTGTGTCTCTATGAATCTCTATGTGTCTCTGTGAGTCTCTATGTGTCTCTGTGTGTCTCTATGAATCTCTATGTGTCTCTGTGAGTCTCTATGTGTCTCTGTGTGTCTCTATGAATCTCTATGTGTCTCTGTGAGTCTCTATGTGTCTCTACGAGTCACCACCACCACCACCACGTTTGGGCAGAGCGCATCGCCCCGCGGGCTTCGTCTGACCACGTGAGCAGCAGGTGACATTGCGGAGGGCTGAAATCCCCACGCGCCCGTGACGAGGCCCACCAGGAGTGAGATCTTCCGAGACATTCCTGCAGGAAGCGAACCGCAGCAGCGGCGTAGAGCCGGTCAGCGTGCCGCGTGATGCGACATCCATCGAGAATTGCTCGAGCTCTCACACCACCGTGTCACCTGGACAGAGTTTTGTTGTTGTTGTTGTAGTTGTTGTTGTTGACGCGCTGTGTGAGCCTCGCAGCGAACTCGCCGCGTTCGTCGTCTCTGTCCACCGCTCATAATAAAGACAAAGATCTGCCGTGTAGCCTGCAACAGACTGTTGGGGCAAGTGCTGCTAGCCGGCACTTATGATGGCCGGCACGGCACACGAGGGGTGGGGTGGCCAACACCACGCCCGGCCGCCTTTATCTCCCCAGTGGCGATGTTTAACACACCGCGCCAGGTACTCATTTGAGGCTGAGTAGACATAGGGGAGGCCCGGGACTGGTTAAGATAATCGTCACTGATGTTGGTCCGCGAGCGGGAATCGAACCCGGATCGCCGGGTTCGTAGTGCAAAGCGCGTTAACCGCTACACTACCGCTCCCCATACACAGACACACACCCACCACACACCACACACACACACCACACACACACACACATAACACACCACACACACCACACACACCACACACACCACAAACACAAACCACACACACCACACACACACCACACACACACGCACCACACACACACACACCACGCACACCACACAAACCACACACACACCACACACACACACACCACACACACACCACACCACACACACACCACACACACACCACACACACCACACACACACCACACACACACCACACACACACCACACACACCACACACACACACACATAACACACCACACACACCACACACACCACACACACACGCACCACACACACACACACCACACAAACCACACACCACACACACACACACCACACACACACCACACCACACCACACACACCACACACACACCACACACACCACACACACACCACACACACACACTACACACACACCACACACACCAAACACACACACCACACACACACACCAAACACACACACCACACACACACCACACACCACACACACCACACACACACACCACACACACCACACACACACCACACACACATTCACTTCCTCCATCGAGAGACACAAAGGGCACACACGAACCTATTTATTTATTAATATATATCAAACCTTATTTATTTGTTACGAGCAGGAAGTAGCAGGTATGGCCTGGGGGAAAATGTATTTCAAAACTTATCTTAAGAATCTAACATATAAACTCGATTCGAAGCTTTCGTGACTGCAGGAATTATTCTTGGGTTCTTTCGGTAAAGTCACGTAGAAAATAAATTAAATAAATAATAATAGAATACGACGTTTCTATTGCAACACAAGCAACCATCATCAGGTACAAATTAATGAGAAAACAAACCTAGTAAGCCTTTTGGCGTCCTCTGGTCTAACACCGTTTGAGACGAGGCTCAAGAGAAATCTGTCTCTGGTGTGGACCAATCAGTTTCAAGGACAATGCAAATGTTATCAGAGTGTGTTTTTTGTTTCCATTTTGACCACAAGCATTGTGGTTAATGCAGTTTGGATTCCTTGTAAAATGTTTCAGTTTGGTATTTTAACAACGTAACACCTGCTTTGTTGCCAGGAGAAAAACTTATTCTCAAAGTAAACTTATAAATAGAATGCAACACAGTGCCATGGCCGCCTGTCACGCGCGCAGTGGAAACTGTTGCAGATGAAAAAAACCCCTCAATGTTGCAACAAGGTCTGAACAGCGATTGCTAAACACGCACTCACACCACAGCTGATGCGGTGTGTAAAACATCGCCACTCGGGGGAGACAAAGGCGACCGGGCGTAGTGCTGGCACACCCACCCCGTCTGTGCCGTTCTGGCATTCATAGCTGCCGGCTAGCAGCACTTGCCCCAACAGTCTGTTGCAGGCTACACGGGGGATCTTTGTCTTTGTTATGAGCGGTGGACAGAGACGACGAACCCGGCGAGTTCACTGCTAGGGTCACACAGCGCGTCAACAACAACAACAACAATGTGTTCAGGTGACACGGTGGTGTGGGGATCTTGAAACCTTCGCGAGAAATTCTCGATGGATGCTACATCACGCGGCACGCTGACCCACCTAGACCGCTGGTTGCGTTTCGCTTTGTGCGGCAAAGTTGGGGCGGCGTTTGGTGGTGGGGGGTCACGGGCGCGTGGAGTTTTAGAGACGCCAACAACGTCACCTGCTCCCCACGTAGCCACACAAAGCCCTTCAAGTTCAAGTTCATTGATGAGGTGAAGAGCCCTGTGAGCCATTTGGCTCTTGAATCGGGTGCAACCGCAACCAACAAAAACACATGAACAAAAAACATCTTAAAGTGAATATGTGACTGAGTGCAAACATAAAATCCAAGAAAAGACAGCAAAATATTGCAGAAAAAAATCACCGTACACCAACGCTGTGTGCAAACATCCCAGTGGGATGCAAGTCAAACAACCAACTCGGGACGATGCGCTCTGCCCAAACGTGGTGGTGGTGGTGATGATGGGTCATAATCGGGCCCCCCACCCCACCCACCCCGTACAGATGGAATGAACAGAGGGAGAATTTGCCCACTTACTCTACTGCCTCCTCCTCCTTCTGGTACAGCCGTGGGGAATTCGCTCGAATTCCCCACAGGAGCTGTTCAAGTTCATGTATTAGGTATAGCCATGTGAGCCATTCGGCTCTTGAATCGGGTGCAACCGCAACAAACAAAAAACAAAAACACGAACAAAAAACTTTTTAAAGTGAATATGTGACTGAGTGCAAACAGAAAATCCAAGAAAAGACGGCAAAATATTGCAGGAAAAATCGCCGTACACCAACACTGTGTGCAAAAATCCCAGTGGGATGCAAGTCAAACAACAACAACAACTATCTCCTTTACCAGTGGCAAAATATAGTAATAGGTTTTTACCCTTTCAACTGGTACAAAAACTGACACCTTTATACAAGGCATCATGTTTGCAATAACCACAACACAAGCAGTCAAAATGCAAACAAAAATAAAACTTTTGTCGTCATCTGGTCCAACACCAATGGAGACTAGGCTCTAAAAAAGCTGTCTCGGGTGTGGACCAATCAACTTCAAGGACAGTGCATATAATTATCATCATCAGAGTTGTTTCTTTTTGTTTGCATTTTGACTGCTTGTGTTGTGGTTATTGCAAACATGATGCCTTGTATAAATGTGTCAGTTTTTGTACCAGTTGAAAGGGTAAAAACCTACTACTATAACGACAACAACAACCACAAGACAACTTAGATGAAGGCTGCGGGGCCTGTGGGGGCTGTAGCGGGGTCAAGATCGCGGCGTGAATATCGCACAGGGCGACAGCGACCACTGCGTGACCGCTCCCCCCATCCAAACGCGTCCCCACGTGGGTCCCAGCTGACTCACTCACTGCGTGAGCCCGACGTAAACATCACCCGATCCGCAAGACCCCGCTGACGTGGCCAATCACGGCAGCGCACTCCCCCAGGAAGCCGGGAGCCTCCTCCTCCTCCACCACCACCGGACCCCTCGGCGTCTCGGCGCCGCTCCGACCGTGTGGGGGGGGGGTGAGGGGGAAGCCCCTCGCCCTCCTTAGAGACCCGCAGAGGCACAGGAAGCCCCCACAGGAGACCCACATACCCATAGACACCCACAGAGACCCAGAGAGACTCATAGAGACCCATAGAGACCCACATACCCATAGAGACCCACAGAGGTCTAGAGATACCCACAGAGACCCACATACCCATAGACACCCACAGAGGTCTAGAGATACCCACAGAGACCCATAGAGACCCATAGAGACCAACATACCCATAGACACCCACAGAGGTCTAGAGATACCCACAGAGACCCACACACCCATAGACACCCACAGAGGCGCAGAGAGACTCACAGAGACCCATAGAGACCCACATACCCATAGACACCCACAGAGGTCTAGAGATACCCACAGAGACCCATAGAGACCCACATACCCATAGACACCCACAGAGACCCATAGAGACTCACAGAGACCCATAGAGACCCACATACCCATAGAGACCCACAGAGGTCTAGAGATACCCACAGAGACCCACATACCCATAGACACCCACAGAGGTCTAGAGATACCCACAGAGACCCATAGAGACCCATAGAGACCAACATACCCATAGACACCCACAGAGGTCTAGAGATACCCACAGAGACCCACATACCCATAGACACCCACAGAGGCGCAGAGAGACTCACAGAGACCCATAGAGACCCACATACCCATAGACACCCACAGAGGTCTAAAGATGCCCACAGAGACCCATAGAGACCCACATACCCATAGACACCCACAGAGACCCATAGAGACTCACAGAGACCCACATACCCATAGACACTCACAGAGGTCTAGAGATACCCACAGAGACCCATAGAGACCCATAGAGACCCACATACCCATAGAGACCAACATACCCATAGACACCCACAGAGACCCATAGAGACCCATAGAGACCCACAGAGACCCATAGAGACCAACATACCCATAGACACCCACAGAGACCCATAGAGACCCATAGACACCCACAGAGGTCTAGAGATACCCACAGAGACCCATAGAGACCCATAGAGACCCACAGAGACCCATAGAGACCAACATACCCATAGACACCCACAGAGACCCATAGAGACCCATAGACACCCACAGAGGTCTAGAGATACCCACAGAGACCCATAGAGACCCATAGCGACCCACAGAGACCCATAGAGACCAAAATACCCATAGACACCCACAGAGGTCTAGAGATACCCACAGAGACCCATAGAGACCCACGGAGACCCACATACCCATAAAGACCCACGGGAGATCTACATACCCAGATAAACTCACAGAGACCCATAGAGACCCATAGAGACCCACATACCCATAGAGACCCATAGAGACCCACAAAGACCCAGATAAACTCACAGAGACCCATAGAGACCCATAGAAATCCACATACCCATAGACACCCACAGAGACCGATAGAGCCACACAGAGACTCACATACTCATAGAGAACCACAGAGACCAGTAAAGACCCTCAGATACCCATAGAGACCGACATACCCCTATAGCCTCACAGGGATCAACAGAGACCCATATAGACCCATGTAGTCTACGGGTAACTGTGTGAGTCTATGGTTCTCTGTGTGAGTCTATGGGTCTCTGTGTGAGTATATGGGTCTGTGTGAGTCTATGGGTCTCTGTGTGAGTCTATGGGTCTGTGTGAGTCTATGGTTCTCTGTGTGAGTCTATGGGTCTCTGTGTGAGTCTATGGGTCTGTGTGAGTCTATGGATCTCTGTTTGAGTCTATGGGTAACTGTGTGAGTCTATGGGTCTGTGTGAGTCTATGGGTCTCTGTGTGAGTCTATGGGTCTGTGTGAGTCTATGGTTCTCTGTGTGAGTCTATGGGTCTCTGTGTGAGTCTATGGGTCTGTGTGAGTCTATGGTTCTCTGTTTGAGTCTATAGGTCTATATGTGTGTCTATGGGTCTGTGTGAGTCTATGGTTCTCTGTTTGAGTCTATGGGTCTCTATGTGTGTCTATGGGTCTGTGTGAGTCTATGGGTTTCAGTGTGTATAACTCTCTGTGTGAGTCTATGGGTCTTTGTGTGTGTCTATGGGTCTCTGTGTGATGAGTCTATGGGTCTCTGTGTGATGAGTCTATGGGTCTCTATGTGTGTCTATGGGTCTCTGTGTGAGTCTATGGGTCTCTGTGTGAGTCTATGGGTCTCTATGTGAGTCCATGGGTCTCTGTGTGAGTCTATGGGTCTCTGTGTGAGTCTATGGGTCTCTATGTGAGTCTATGGGTCTCTGTGATAGTCTATGGGTCTCTGTGTGATGAGTCTATGGGTCTCTGTGTGATGAGTCTATGGGTCTCTGTGTGAGTCTATGGGTCTCTGTGTGAGTCTATGGGTCTCTGTGTGAGTCTATGGGTCTCTATCTGTGTCTATGGGTCTCTGTGTGAGTCTATGGGTCTCTGTGTGAGTCTATGGGTCTCTGTGTGTGTCTATGTGTCTCTGTGTGAGTCTATGGGTCTCTGTGTGAGTCTATGGGTCTCTGTGTGAGTCTATGGGTCTCTATGTGAGTCCATGGGTCTCTGTGTGAGTCTATGGGTCTCTGTGTGATGAGTCTATGGGTCTCTGTGTGATGAGTCTATGGGTCTCTATGTGTGTCTATGGGTCTCTGTGTGAGTCTATGGGTCTCTGTGTGAGTCTATGGGTCTCTATGTGAGTCCATGGGTCTCTGTGTGAGTCTATGGGTCTCTGTGTGAGTCTATGGGTCTCTATGTGTGTCTATGGGTCTCTGTGTGAGTCTATGGGTCTCTGTGTGAGTCTATGGGTCTCTGTGTATGTCTATGTGTCTCTGTGTGAGTCTATGGGTCTCTGTGTCAGTCTATGGGTCTCTATGTGAGTCTATGGGTCTTTGTGTGAGTTTATGGGTCTCTGTGTGAGTCTACGGGTCTCTGTGTGTGTCTATGGGTCTCTGTGTGAGTCTATGGGTCTCTATGTGTGTCTATGGGTCTCTGTGTGAGTCTATGGGTCTCTGTGTGAGTCTATGGGTCTCTGTGTGAGTCTATGGGGGATCTGTGTGAGTATATGGGTCTCTGTGTGAGTCTATGGGTCTCTGTGTGAGTCTATGGGTCTCTGTGTGAGTCTATGTGTCTCTGTGTGAGTCTATGGGTCTCTGTGTCAGTCTATGGGTCTCTATGTATGTGAGTCTATGGGTCTTTGTGTGAGTCTATGGGTCTCTGTGTGAGTCTATGGGTCTCTGTGTGTGTCTATGGGTCTCTGTGTGAGTCTATGGGTCTCTGTGTCAGTCTATGGGTCTCTATGTGAGTCTATGGTTCTCTGTGTGATGAGTCTATGGGTCTCTGTGTGAGTCTATGGGTCTCTGTGTGAGTCTATGGGTCTCTGTGTGAGTCTATGGGTCTCTGTGTGTGAGTCTATGGGTCTCTGTGTGAGTCTATGGGTCTCTGTGTGAGTGCTCGGTGCTGCAGCGCCCTCTGGTGGCTGCACTGCCCCTGTGCCAGGGGTCCGGGCGGTTGAGGAGGTGAGGGTTGGTGGATCGTGTCGAGATGGAACTTCCCAGGACCGCGAGTTGGCTTGCGGGAATGTCAGTGCAGCAAGCGGATTATTGAATCAATCCGTGCGGAGATGTGAGATTGTCTCTCCCCTCGTGCGGAGCGTTCTGCCTTTTCTCACGTGGCAGCACCCTCCGGCCAACGAGTCTTGAGACTCAGCGAGGCTCTCCTGACTTAGAGAACCATCGACTCACATAGAGACCCGTAGACTCACACATAGAGGCACTCACATAGAGACCCATAGACTCACACAGATATATATTCACAAAATACCCATCGACCCATAGTGATCCACAGACTCACATAGAAACCCAGAGACTCACATAGAGACCCATACCCTCACATAGAGACATACTCACACGTACCCATAGACTCACACAAATACCTATGGACTCACAGAGATACCCATAGCCACACACAGAGACAGAACCATGAACTCCGGGATGCAAAGACCCCCGTGCAGCCTTACTAGACTGTTGGGGCAAGTGCTGTTAGCGAGCAGCACCTATGGAGGTCGGCACGGGCACACGAGGGGGTGGGTGGTCAGAAACCACGCCCGGCCGCCTTTGTCTCCCCAGTGGCGATGGTTACACACCGCACCGGGTACTCATTTTGAGGCTGAGTCGACCTAGGGGCGGAGGTCCAGGACCCGTTCAGATGCTCGTCACCGCTGTTGGCCTCGAGCCGGGAATCGAACTCGGGTTGGCGTGACAAGCACGAGCCCGGAGCGCAGCCCTGCAATTCCGTGCCGCCGTGGATGCTGCCAGAAGGGTCCCCCACCCCCAAACACCGGCTGGCTCGACTCGCCTTGCTGATGGGATGTGTCAAAAAGAAACTCGCGGAGAACTTTGGAGACCCACCACCATAGGAGACCCACCACCATAGGAGACCCATCAAGCAGCCGCCCGATTCGCGAATTCCGCTAGGGGGCGATGCAGCTACGCGACAGGAGCGCAGAGCGTTACGAGTCACCTCCAGGGTGCCTATGAGTGGGCGGTTGGGGAGGGGGGGGGGGCATTACCGGCGTAAGGCACTACCACTAGATTGCAAAGTAGGTCCGTGCGTAACGGGGATATGTTAGAGGCGTTCTTCGCTATTGCTGCTGAGGTTGAAGGGGTGTTCACACGCAGGAGGCTTTCGCGGCCAATCTCAGCCATAATAGAAGCTGCTTTTGGGTGAGATCGCGTGAATATCAATGCGTCGTTAAACCCGCCACCACCCGACACAGCCAATTGGTGAGGTTTGTCACGTAAACGGAACTTGCCAATTCGTCACTAGTACAGCCACACCGGTTGTGTGTTGGAGAGCAAATCCACAACGTTTACAATCTGAGCGTACGACGTTTCGCAGGTAATTACAACCGGCATCATCAGGCGACGGGTTGAACGGCACATTTATATTCCCGTTGATTTAACCCAGAAAAAAACCCCAACCTGTGCTGTGGTTGACGGGGGTCTTGTTTAGAGCCGCGTGCTGGAAAGCGGAGCACATACAGAGACTCCATTCTCCCACTCTCACGGTGGTGGTGGTTGTGCGGGCCGTGTTGTGGTGGTGGTGGTGGTTGTATAATGGTTGTTGGGTTGTGGCTTGGGGGGTGTGGAGGAGGTTAGGGGGCGGTGTGGTGGTGTGGTGGAGGCGTTGGTTGTGGTGTCGGGGTAGAGGTGGGGGATGTGGTTTTGAGGTGTGGTGGAGGTATGGTGGAGGTGAGGGTTGTGGTTTGGGAGGTGTGGTGGAGGTGTGGTGGAGGTGAACGTTGTGGTGTGGGAGTGTGGGGGAGGTGGGGGTTGTAGTGTCGGGGTGGAGGTGAGGGTTGTGGTTTGGGAGGTGTGGTGGAGGTGTGGTGGAGGTGAGGGCTGTGGTTTGTGAGTGTGAATGAGGTGGGGGGGGGGGGGGTGTGGTGGAGGTGTGGTGGAGGTGTGGTGGAGGTGGGGGTTGTGGTGTCGGGGTGGAGATGTGGTGGAGGTGAGGGTTGTGGTGGAGGTAGGGGTTGTGGTGGAGGTGGGGGTTGTGGTGGAGGTGTGGTGGAGGTAGGGGTTGTGGTGGAGCTGTGGTGGGGGTTGTGGTGTCGGGGTGGAGGTGGGGGTTGTGGTGTCGGGGTGGAGGTGAGGGTTGTGTTGGAGGTGTCGTGGAGGTGTGGTGGAGGTGAAGATTGTGGTGGAGGTGTGGTGGAGGTGGGGGTTGTGGTGGAGGTGTGGTGGAGGTGAGGGTTGTGGTGGAGGTGAAAGTTGTGGTGTCGGGGTGGAGGTGATGGTTGTGGTTTGGGAGGTGTGGTGTCGAGGTGGAGGTGAGGGTTGTGGTGGAGGTGTGGTGGAGGTGTGGTGGAGGTGTAGTGGAGGTGGGGGTTGTGGTAGAGGTGTGGTGGAGGTGTGGTGGAGGTGAGGATTGTGGTGGAGGTGTGGTGGGGGTGGGGGTTGTGGTTGTCGGGGTGGAGGTGGGGGTTGTGGTGGAGGTGTGGTAAAGGTGTGATAAAGGTGTGGTGGAGGTGAGGGTTGTGGTGGAGGTGTGGAGGTGTGGTGGAGGTGAGGGTTGTGATGGAGGTGAAAGTTGTGGTGTCGGGGTGGAGGTGATGGTTGTGGTGGAGGTGTGGTGGAGGTGTGGTGGAGGTGAGGGTTGTGGTGGAGGTGAGGGTTGTGGTGGAGGTGAGGGTTGTGGTGGAGGTGTGGTGGAGGTGTGGTGGAGGTGAGGGTTGTGGTGGAGGTGTGGTGGAGGTGAGGGTTGTGGTGGAGGTGAGGGTTGTGGTGGAGGTGAGGGTTGTGGTGTCGGGGTGGAGGTGGGGGTTGTGGTGTGGGGGGGGGGGCTGCTCGAGGTTCAGCTGTTGGCTGTGGGATCCGCGGGCTCACGGGAAATGAGCTGTCAGCGCCGATTACAGAGAGAGGCGTCAGGGGAGCGAGACGAGACAGACACTCACATTTACACACACACAAAACACACACACACACTCACACAAATATATACAAGTACAGACACTCACATTTACAAACACACACACACAAACACACACAAACACACACAAACACACACACTCACAAATATATACAAAGACAGACACTCACATTCACACACACACAAACACACATAAACACACACAAACACACACACTCACAAATATATACAAAGACAGACACTCACATTCACACACACACAAACACACATAAACACACACAAACACACACACTCACAAATATATACAAATACAGACACTCACATTTACACACACACTCAGTTACACACAAATATATACAAATACAGACACTCACATTTACACAAAGATCCCCCGTATAGCCTTAACAGACTGTAGGGGCAAGTGCTGTTAGCGAGCACGTATGAAGGCCGAACGGCACACGAGGGGGTGGGTGGCAAGCACCACGCACGACCGCCTTTGTCTCTCCAGTGGCGATGTTTACACACCGCACCAGGTACTCATTTAAGGCTGAGTCGACCTAGGGGAGGCCCAGGACCGATTCAGATAATCGTCACTGGTGTTGGCCGTGAGCGGGAAGCGAACCCGGGTCGCCAGGTTCATAGCGCAGCGCGCTAACCGCTGCACCACCGCTCCCCACATTTTCACACACACGCGTACACACACACACAAATATATACAAAGACAGACACTCACAGTTACACACACACAAACACACACTCACACACAAACACACATACACTCACAAATATATACAAAGACACACACACAAACACACACGCACTCACAAATATATACAAAGACAAACACTCACATTTACACACACACACACACAAACTCACACAAACATACACACTCACAAATAAACACAAAAACAGACACTCACAGTTACACACACACACAAACACACACACACAAACATACACACTCACAAAAATATATACAAAGACAAACACACGAACATACGCACTCACTAATATACAAATATAAATACACACTCACTAACATAGACAAAGACAAACACACACACACTCACACACACACAAACACACACACAAACACACACACTCACGTACATACACACTCACTAACACAGACAAAGACAAACACACACACACAAACACACACACAAACACACACACAAACACACACACAAACATACACACTCACTAACATAGACAAAGACAAACACACACACACAAACACACACACAAACACACACACAAACACACACACAAACACACACACAAACATACACACTCACTAACATAGACAAAGACAAACACACACACACACAAACACACACACAAACACACACACAAACACACACACTCACGTACATACACACTCACTAACACAGACAAAGACAAACACACACACACAAACACACACACAAACACACACACAAACACACACACAAACATACACACTCACTAACATAGACAAACACACACACACAAACACACACACAAACACACACACAAACACACACACAAACACACACACAAACATACACACTCACTAACATAGACAAAGACAAACACACACACACACAAACACACACACAAACACACACACAAACACACACACTCACGTACATACACACTCACTAACACAGACAAAGACAAACACACACACACAAACACACACACAAACACACACACAAACACACACACAAACATACACACTCACTAACATAGACAAAGACAAACACACACACACAAACACACACACAAACACACACACAAACACACACACTCACGTACATACACACTCACTAACACAGACAAAGACAAACACACACACACAAACACACACACAAACACACACACAAACATACACACTCACTAACATAGACAAAGACAAACACACACACACAAACACACACACAAACACACACACAAACACACACACAAACATACACACTCTCACAACGATCTCTCGCCTCAACAGACTGTTGGGCAAGTGCCGTCAGTGAGTAGCACCTAAATAGTGCGGCACTGTGGCACACGAGGGGGTGGGTAGCCAACACCACGCCCGGCCGCCTTTGTCTCCCCAGTGGCGATGTTCACTACACACCGCACCAGGTGCATCGTTTGAGTCGACGCCCATGACCGGTTCACGTAATCGCCAGTGGCGTTGTCCACCCCTCACCCCATTCACACTCCCACCCTTACCCCCTACCCACGGCAAGAAGCGACCGCCCCGGGCCCCGCGCTTTGGGGGGGGGGGGGGTGAAGGCGTGCTCCGCAACCACCCATGGACCACCATGCCTCCACTCTTACCCCCCACCCCACCACTACTATCCACACTCCCACCCACCACAACAACCACGAAACGGCGGTGACGTCACCACGGCGCTTGTGCCAGGCTAGGTGCACTCTGAGGCCATGTGGAAGGCTCGCTGCTGGCAGGAGGTTACGGGACAGACCCCAACCAAGGTGCCATGGGTTGATGGACTGAGATGACTGGGAGATGCACCACCAGCTCCCCGACTGCGTCAACCTGCTGTGTTTTATCCGCCCGGCGCTCCGCTCGTTGTTGTGAGCGCCGTTCCTCCGCCTTCCGCTGTTGCTGGAGGGCGACAGCCTCCAAACTGCCCAGCAGCGGCAGCAGCAGCAGCAGCGTCCTTCACGAGCCTCCTCCTCCTCCGCAGAGGCCGATCTTGACACCGCTTGAAGTGGTCATCGGCAAGTCCACTCAGCTCCACGTCCTCCCCATCAGCTCCATCTCCTCTACGAGCCCGTGCCGCGCCCGTTTAGCAATCCCCCCCTCCCTCCACTCCCCCCCTCCCCCTCCCTCCATCCCTCCCCTCCCTCCTCCCTCCCTCCCCCCCTCCCTCCCCCCTCCCTCCCTCCCTCCCTCCCCTCCCTCCACCTCCCTCCCGCCTCGAGTGCGTGGGAGTGCGGTAGTGAGGAGCGGTGGCGCAGCAGTGGGGCGCCTGGCTGCGCTACGAACCCGGCGGACCCGGGGTTCGACTCCCGCTCACGGCCACCAAGACCGCCGACGATTGTATTGAACCGGTACCTGGGCCTCCCCTAGGTCTACTCGGCCTCCAATGAGTACGTGGTTGCGGTGTGTAAGTTAAACATCGCCACTGGGGAGACAAAGGCGGCCGGGCGTGGTGCTGGCCACCCACCCCCTCGTGTGCCGGGCCGGCCTTCATAGGTGGTCGCTCACAGCGCTTGCTCCTAGCGGCGTTGACACACGTCACGAGGTACAATCCTTGTTTCAGGCTGAGTCGACCTAGGGGAGGCCCAAGACCGGCTTAGGTATTCGCCACCGTTCACCACCACCACTCACCACCACCACCACCACCACTCACCACCACCACTCATCACCACCACTCACCACCACCACCACCACCACACCACCACCACCACTCACCACCACCACCACTCACCACCACCACTCACCACCACCACCACCACCACTCACCACCACTCACCACCACCACCACTCACCACCACCACCACTCACCACCACCACTCACCACCACCACCACTCACCACCACTCACCACCACCACTCACCAACCACCACTCACCACCACCACCACACTCACCACCCCCACCACCACGCACCACCACCACCACCACCACCAACACCACTCACCACCACCACCACCACCACTCAACACCACCACCACTCACCACCACCACCACTCACCACCACCACTCACCACCACCACCACTCACCACCACTCACCACCACCACCACTCACCACCCCCACCACCACTCACCACCACCACCACTCTTCCAACACCACTCACCACCACACACTCACCACTCACACACCACCACTCACCACCACCACTCACCACCACCACTCACCACCACTCACCACCACTACTCACCACCACCACTCACTACCACCACCACCACCACTCACCACCACCACCACCACTCACCACCACCACTCACCACCACCACTCACCACCACCACCACTCACCACCACCACTCACCACCACCACCACTCACCACCACCACTCACCACCACCACCACCACTCACCACCACCACCACTCACCACCACCACCACTCACCACCACCACTCACCACCACCACTCACCACCACTCACTCACCACTACTCACCACCACCACTCACTACCACCACCACTCACCACCACCACTCACCACCACCACTCACCACCACTCACCACCACCACTCACCACCACCACCACCACTCACCACCACCACTCACCACTCACCACTCACCACCACCACCACTCACCACCACCACTCACCACCACCACTCACCACCACTCACCACCACCACTCACCACCACCACCACCAATCACCACCACCACTCACCACCACCACCACCACCACTCACCACCACCACTCACCACCACCACCACTCACCACCACCACTCACCACCACCACCACTCACCACCACCACTCACCACCACCACCACTCACCACCACCACTCACCACCACCACCACTCACCACCACCACCACTCACCACCACCACTCACCACTCACCACCACCACCACCACCACTCACCACCACCACCACTCACCACCACCACTCACCACAACCACTCACCACCACCACCACCACTAACCACCACCACTCACCACCACCACTCATCACCACCACCACCACCACCACCACCACTCACCACCACCACTCACCACCGCCACCACTCACCACCACTCACCACCACCACTCACCACCACCACCACCACTCACCACCACCACCACTCACCACCATCACCACCACTCACCACCATCACCACCACTCACCACCACCACTTACCACCACCACCACTCACCACCACCACTCACCACCACTCACCACCACTCACCACCACCACCACTCACCACCACCACTCACCACCACCACTCACCACCACCACTCACCACCACCACCACCACTCACCACCACCACCACTCACCACCACCACCACCACTCACCACCACCACTCACCACCACCACCACCACCACCACCACCACCACTCACCACCACCACTCACCACCACTCACCACCACCACCACTCACCACCACCACCACTCACCACAACCACTCACCACCACCACCACTCACCACCACCACTCACCACCACCACTCACCACCACCACCACCACTCACCACCACCACCACTCACCACCACCACCACCACTCACCACCACTCACCACCACTCACCACCACCACCACTCACCACCACTCACCACCACCACTCACCACCACCACCACTCACCACCACCACCACCACTCACCACCACCACCACCACTCACCACCACCACTCACCACCACCACTCACCACCACCACCACCACTCACCACCACCACCACTCACCACCACCACCACTCACCACCACTCACTACCACCACTCACCACCACCACCACTCACCACCACTCACCACCACCACTCACCACCACCACCACTCACCACCACCACCACCACTCACCACCACCACCACTCACCACCACCACCACTCACCACCACCACTCACCACCACCACCACTCACCACCACCACTCACCACCACCACCACTCACCACCACCACTCACCGCAAATCTTCACCATCACAACGCCCTTCCTCTGTCCACCCGGGCCAGAGTCTCAAGACTCCGTCTCAGTAGGGGGTGGCGACTCAAAACTCCGCACAGATCGATTCAAGAATCTATTGCCGTTAGACGCAAGATAATCCCACCAGCGCGTTCACAGGTCCGCTGTGCGTTTGAGATGTGCACAGTGAGACGTGGAGATGGACGTGTTTGTGTGTGTGTGTCTTTGTCTTTGTGCGGGGCTCGGTATTGTAACCAGACGATGTTTCGTTTCACCCACCCACCCAAACACCCACCCACTCATTCACACACTCACTCACCCACTCACTCACCCACCCAAACACCCACCTACTCATTCACACACTCACTCACTCACCCACACATTCACGCACTCACTCACCCAACCACTCACCCACGCACATACCCGCCCATTCACCTACTCACCCACCCACTCACTCACCCATTAATTCACCTACCCACTTACCCACACACTCATACCCCCACCCACCCACTCACCCACCTACCCACTCAACCACTGGTGCAAACACTCATGCACTCACTCACCCACTCATTCACCCACTCACTCACCCAACCACTCACCCACACACTTACGCACCCATTCACCAATTCACCCACCCACTCACTCACCCATTAATTCACCTACCCACTCACTCACACACTCATAACCCCACCCAGGCACTCACCCACCTACAAACTCACCAACCCACCAATTCACCAAAAAACTTACTCACCCACCGAGTCACCCACCCACTCACCCATTCACACACCCACTTACTCACCCACCCACTCACCCACCCACTCACTTCCTCACCCAACTACTCACCCACCCGCTCACCCACTAACCCACCCACTTACTCACCCACCCACTCACCCATTCACCCACCCACCCGCTCACCCACCCATCCACTCACCCATTCACACACCCAATCACCCACCCACCCACCCGCTCACCCACCCACCCACTCACCCATTCACACACCCACTCACCCACCCACCCACCAATCTGCTATCATCACAACCTTGCAGCTCAATGCAGATAAACTGCGCTGTTTGTTGCTGGCCGCTTAACGCTTGGAGCGCTGGGCCCGAGCGCTCCTCCTCCCCTCCCCCGAACCCCGCCCCTCCACGTGGAGGGTGGGGGCCCGGTGGGGGTGCTGGGGAGGGTGGGGGGGCGAGGTGGGGCGGGGGGTGATGCGGTGACAGCTCTCGTTAACGTGCTGGCGGGTACCCTAATTGGACGAGCGCTCGGCGATCATGAGGGAGAGGGGGATGGGGGAGGGGGGAGAGGGGGGGGAGAGGGGGGGGAGGGGGGAGGGGAGGGGGGAGGGAGGGGGGGAGGGAGGGGGGGGGAAGAGGGGGAGAGGGGGAGAGGGGGGAGGGAGATGCGGCGCACTTTGTTGCGGGAAACATGCGTCAGGCGAGACGAGAGACTAACAACAAAGCTCCCCCGTGTAGCCTGTAACAGGCTGCTGGGGCAAGTGCTGTCGACGAGCAGCGCCTATCAAGTCCGGCAGGGCGCACGAGGGGGTGGCTGGCCGGCACGCCAGGCCCGGCCGCCTTTGTCTCCCCAGCGCCGTGGTTGAGTAACAACCGCAACCGGGTACTCGTTCGAGACGGAATCGTCGACCCAGGAGCGGTTCAGGGGATCGCCACCCGTGTGGGTGGCCGTGAGAGGCAATCGAACTCGGGGGGCCGGGTCCGTGTCGCGGTGCGCTCACCAAAGTGTGGGAGACGCCGCATGCAACCACGTGACCACACGGAGACAGACCACGTGACCACACGGAGACAGACCACGTGACCACACGGAGACAGACCACGTGACCACACGGAGACAGACCACGTGTCCACACGGAGACAGACCACGTGACCACATGGAGACAGACCACGTGACCACACGGAGACAGACCACGTGACCACACGGAGACAGACCACGTGACCACACGGAAACAGACCACGTGTCCACACGGAGACAAACCACGTGACCACACGGAGACAAACCACGTGACCACACGGAGACAGACCACGTGACCACACGGAGACAGACCACGTGACCACACGGAGACAGACCACGTGACAACACGGACACAGACCACGTGACCACACGGAGACAGACCACGTGACCACACGGAGACAAACCACGTGTCCACACGGAGACAAACCACGTGTCCACACGGATACAGACCACGTGTCCACACGGAGACAGACCACGTGACCACACGGAGACAGACCACGTGACCACACGGATACAGACCACGTGTCCACACAGAGACAGACCACGTGACCACACGGAGACAAACCACGTGTCCACACGGAGACAGACCACGTGACCACATGGAGACAAACCACGTGACCACACGGAGACAGACCACGTGACCACACGGAGACAAACCACGTGTCCACACGGAGACAGACCACGTGACCACATGGAGACAGACCACGTGACCACACGGAGACAGACCACGTGACCACACGGAGACAGACCACGTGACCACATGGAGACAGACCACGTGACCACACGGACACAGACCACGTGACCACACGGAGACAGACCACGTGACCACACGGAGACAAACCACGTGTCCACACGGAGACAGACCACGTGACCACACGGAGACAGACCACGTGACCACACGGAGACAGACCACGTGACCACACGGAGACAGACCATGTGACCACACGGACACAGACCACGTGACCACATGGAGACAGACCACGTGACCGCACGGAGACAAACCACGTGACCACACGGAGACAGACCACGTGACCACACGGAGACAGACCACGTGACCACACGGAAACAAACCATGTGTCCACACGGAGACAGACCACGTGTCCACACGGAGACAAACCACGTGTCCACACGGAGACAGACCACGTGTCCACACGGAGACAGACCACGTGACCACACGGAGACAAACCACGTGTCCACACGGAGACAGACCACGTGACCACATGGAGACAGACCACGTGACCACACGGAGACAGACCACGTGACCACACGGAGACAGACCATGTGACCACACGGACACAGACCACGTGACCACATGGAGACAGACCACGTGACCGCACGGAGACAAACCACGTGACCACATGGAGACAGACCACGTGACCACACGGATACAGACCACGTGACCACACGGAAACAAACCATGTGTCCACACGGAGACAGACCACGTGTCCACACGGAGACAAACCACGTGTCCACACGGAGACAGACCACGTGTCCACACGGAGACAGACCACGTGACCACACGGAGACAGACCACGTGTCCACACGGAGACAGACCACGTGTCCACACGGAGACAGACCACGTGTCCACACGGAGACAGACCACGTGACCACACGGAGACAAACCACGTGTCCACACGGAGACAGACCACGTGTCCACACGGAGACAAACCACGTGTCCACACGGAGACAAACCACGTGTCCACACGGAGACAGACCACGTGTCCACACGGAGACAAACCACGTGTCCACACGGAGACAAACCACGTATCCACACGGAGACAGACCACGTGTCCACACGGAGACAGACCACGTGTCCACACGGAGACAGACCACGGCGCAGATCCCCCGTGTGGACTACACAGACCGTCGGGGCGAGCGCTGTTAGCGAGCGCCTATTAAAAACCAATGTTAAGGCTAAGCCGACCTAGGGGAGGCGTTGGCCACTGATTTTCGACGTCGCCGAGGAACTCGTGTTGCCAGTGCGCGATAAAGACCCCCCCCCCCCGATCGTATAGCCTCTACAGACTGTTGGGGCAAGTGCTGTCAGTAGCGAGCAGCAGCAGCGATGAAGGCCGGCGCTGTGGCACACGAGGGGGTGGGTGGCCAGCACCGCGGTGACGTGGACGTAGCCTGTGCCAGGCTAGGTGCACACACACACACACAGCGTGTCTGCTCGAGCTTGCTACGACACGGGGCGACGGGAGAACGCTCAGGTCTGATACATCGACCGGGTCGACTAATTGACGGACGCGTGGAACAAATTGGCAGCTTAACGGGTGAACTAATTGATGGGTGGACAGGCGGGTTGACTAAGCGAGACACGGACATTGATTAAGTGGCACGCGGTGCGGTGGCGAGCGGTGATTGCTGAGCGTGGGAGTGGTGGGGGTGGTGGGGGTGGTGGGGGTGGTGGTGGTGGGAGTGGTGGGAGTGGTGGTTGTAGTTGTGGTGGGAGTGGTGGTGGTAGGGAACCGAAGTTCAATTCCGGCGCACGGCCAATAATGATCGAGAATTTAAACCGAATTTGGTCCTCCCTCTAGATCGATTCAGCCTTAAACGGGTACCTGCTCTGGTGTATAAACATCAGCACTGGGGAGACAAAGGCGGCCGGGGGTGGTTGTTGACCACCCACCCCCTTGTGTGTCGTGCCGGCCTTCATAGGCGCTGTTCACATAACAGCACTTGCCCCAATAGTCTGTTGAAGGCTTAACGGGGGATCTTTGTCTTTGTATTCGTTAGCGCCCTGCGCTGCGAACCCGGCAACCCGAGTTCGATTCCAGGCCACGGCCAATATCAGTGGCGAACGTTTCTTTCTGTGTGTATACAAGACAAAGATCAAGACAAAGATCCCCCGTATAGCCTGAACAGACTGTAGGGGCACGGTACACGAGGGGGTGGGTGGCCAACACCACGCCCGGCCGCCTTTGTCTCTGTCTGTGGGTGTCTCTGCCTGTGCGTTTTTCTGCCTGTTTGTGTCTCTGCCTGTGTGTGTCTCTGTCTGTGCGTGTCCCTGTCTGTGTGTGTCTCTGTCTGTCTGTGCGTGTCTCTGCCTGTGCGTGTCTCTACCTGTGCGTGTCTCTGTCTGTGTGTGTCCCTGTCTGTGTGTGTCTCTGTCTGTCTGTGCGTGTCTCTGCCTGTGCGTGTCTCTACCTGTCTGTGTGTGTCTCTACCTGCCTGTGCGTGTCTCTGCCTGTGCGTGTCTCTGCCTGTGCGTGTCTCTGTCTGTGCGTGTCTCTGCCTGTGCGTGTCTCTATCTGTGCGTGTCTCTGCCTGTGCGTGTCTCTACCTGCCTGTGTGTCTCTGCCTGTGCGTGTCTCTGCCTGTGCGTGTCTCTACCTGTCTGTGCGTGTCTCTGCCTGTGTGTGTCTCTGTCTGCCTGTGTGTCTCTGCTTGTGCCTGTCTCTACCTGTGCGTGTCTTTGTGTGTCTCTGCCTGTGCCTGTCTCTACCTGCCTGTGTGTCTCTGCCTGTGTGTCTCTGCCTGTGCGTGTCTCTGCCTGTGCGTGTCTCTGCCTGTGCCTGTCTCTACCTGCCTGTGCGTGTCTCTGCCTGTGTGTCTCTGCCTGTGCGTGTCTCTGCCTGTGCGTGTCTCTGCCTGTGCCTGTCTCTACCTGCCTGTGCGTGTCTCTGCCTGTGTGTCTCTGCCTGTGCGTGTCTCTGCCTGTGCGTGTCTCTGCCTGTGCCTGTCTCTACCTGCCTGTGCATGTCTCTGCCTGTGCGTGTTTTTGCCTGTTTGTTTGTGTCTCTGCCTGTGCCTGTCTCTACCTGCCTGTGCGTGTCTCTGCCTGTGCGAGGGTGTCACCTCAATTAAGGCCCCGCGCGCGGCTCGCCGTCCCCGCTGTCTCCGCGCGGCCCCCATTATGGAGATGCTAATGCGGCGAGGACGCGCTCCGTGTTATCACCACGCGGACAGAAGAGGTCAGGTCGTGACCTCGTGACCCCCCCTCCCTCCCTCCCTCCCTCCCTCGCTCCCCCCCCCCACTTGCATGCTCGGAAACAGGGGGCTCATCTACCCCCCCCCTACCCCCACCACTGCCCCCCCCCCCCAACGTAGTTTAATTGAAAGGGACGCGGGGCTTACGCGGGCCGATGGCGATGTGAGTCTCGTTACGGCCTCTCTGTCAATTGCGCTGCGGTTCCACGTTTCATTATTGGGGGGCTCAGGATGTGGTGGTGGTGGTGGTGGGGGGGGGGGTCGCGGGGGGGTATGATGTTTTCTTCTGTTTGTTGTCGCTTCTGTTTGTTTCGTTTATTGTCGAGATCATTAGCGCTCACAAAGTGCCCCCGTGTGTCTGCGTGCTGTGTCTATGCTCACGTGGCTACGTTTATGAATATAGCCACATAGGCTTCAAATCAAGATATGTTTATGAATGTATGTGTCTGTATGCGTGTGTTTCTCCCGGTGGGGAGCGGTGGTGTAGCGGTTAGCGCTACCCTGCGCTACGAACCCGGCGACACAAGTTCGATTCCCGCTCACGGCCAACACCAGTGACGATTATCTGAACCGGTCCCTGGCCTCCCCTAGGTCGACTCAGCCTCAAATGAGTACCTGGTGCGGTGTGTAAACATCGCCACTAGGGAGACAAAGGCGGTCGGGCGTGGTGCTGGCCACCCACCCCCTCGTGTACCGTTCCTGCCTTCATAGGTGCTCGCTAACAGCACTTGCCCCAACAGTCTGTTAGAGGCTACACGGGGGGTCTCGTGCGGGGAGCGGTGGCGCAGTGGTTAGCGCTGCGCTACGAACCCAGATCAGTGGAAACAAGAAGATGCTCGGTGTATTCGGCACTTTGCTTCGTTCATCATTTCGTATATATTTTTTAATTTACATTTTTTAACTTTGCTTTATGTAAAGCCCCACCTCTCGCTCGCTCTCTCGCTCGCTCGTATTGCCGCGAGGGAGAGACAAAGGCGGCCGGGCGTGACGCTCGCGACCCGCACCGTGACACCTTTATAGTCGCTGCTGCTCGCTGGCAGCGACTCGCCCCCCCCCCCCCCCACGAGTCGCCCCCCCCCCCTACCCCCACGAGTCACGTGGTGCCCCCACCCGCGCTACCCCCCCCCCCCCACGAGTCGCCCCCCCCCCCACGAGTCGCCCCCCCCCCCACGAGTCGCCCCCCCCTACCCCCACGAGTCACGTGGTGCCCCCCCCGCGCTACCCCCCCCCTTCGCTCCGCCGGAGACGTGGGGAGGGAGGGGGAGGGATTAGCGGGCGGCGAGTAAATAAATAAATAAATAACGAGCTAATGAATAGACACGCGGCGCGTTAATTGAAATGGGTCGCGTGATGATGAGTGACAGCGCACCCCCACCCTCACCCCCACCCCCACCCCCCACTCGCCCCCACCCTTACCCCCACCCCCACCCTCACGCACCCCCCAAAACCCATCCACATCCCCCCCCTACCTACCCCCACCCTCGTCCCTCCATTTCTCTCAAAGATTCTCATTTATTTGGATAAACAAACACCGACACACGCACACACAAGAGGGAAAGATCCCCCGTGTAACCTCAACAGACTGTTGGGGCAAGTGCTGTTCGCGAGCACCTATGAAGGCCGGCACGGCACACGATGGGGTGGGTGGCCAACACCACGCCCGGCCGCCTTTGTCTCCCCAGTGGCGATGTTTACACACCGCACCAGCCAGAGGTACTCATTTTACGGCTGAGTCGACCTAGGGGTGGCCCATGACCGGTTGACTGGCCGAGAGTGGGAATCGAACTCTGGTCGCCGGCTTCGTAGCGCAGCGCGTTAACCGCTACACGACAGCTCCCCACACACACACACGTGGACACACATGCACAGACACGCACACACGTGGACACACACGCACAGACACGCACACACGTGGACACACACGCGGACATACACGCCACGTCGCCTCGCCTCCGCGTGGCGCTTAAAGAGAAACTTTTATCAGTGAATTACAGATGCACTTTACGGTAATTAGCAACGAGGCGTGAAGACAGGGGAGCTCCCCCCCACCCTGTACACCCACCACCACGACCCCCACCCCCCAACACCCCCCCACACACTCACCGCACACACACCCCCGCCCCCCCACAACAACAACCGTCATTCGCCACTAAGTGGCGGTGACGTCACCACGAGGCTTGTGCCAGGTTATGTGCACCTTGAGGCCACGTGAAGTGTCGAACGCCCGCTGGCAGGAGGTCACGGGGCAGACCCAGCAGGTGCCACGGGTCGACTGACTGAGACGACTGAGATGACCGGTGTGATGCACCACCTGTGCCCCCTACTGTGACAACTTGCTGTGCTTTAGCCACCCGGCGCTCCGCTCGTTGTTGTGAGCGTCGCTCCTCCGCCCTCCGTTGTTGGAGGGCGACTGCTTCCAACTGCCCAGTAGCAGCAGCGTCCTTCACGAGCCTCCTCCACAGAGGCCGATCTTGACACCGCCAGTACCGGTCGTCAGCAAGTCGACGAGCTCCTCACACGAGGCAACCTGGTTACACCCAGGATCGATCGTAGGTACGCCAGCCCGAACGTTTCTAACCGGCGCAGATGTTCCATTAGACAGGGGGGGTCCACGTTTTGCAAGCATAGAGAAGGGAGGGCATGACTGTGGCCGAGAAGACCCGAAGCTTCGTGTGGAGTGACAGACCAGGTAGCCGTTCGACCGTTTCGGAGTGAGACCTCTGCTGCCAAACCAGAGCTGGTCATAAGCACACTGCCAGGCACGAAAATTCCTCCACTCTCTCCAACAATTACCCCGTCACTCATGGGGAGTTGAGGCGGTGGAGTGTTTGACGACACAAAATAGCCAGGCAGGTGCTTTGTTTTAGTGGGGATCATGGTAAGGCCCCACCTCTTCGTAGCACGCTCAAGGTTCAGCAATAACGCCTCCAACTCCTCAGAATTGAGCAGCAATCACCAGATCATCAGCATACGTAACATGGTTGACCAATAGGATTGAGTCCCTGAGATTGAGTCCCTGAGAATGAGACCCTGAGATAGAGGCCCTGATATTGTCCCTGAGATTCAGTCCCTGAGATTCAGTCCCTGACATTGAGACCCTGAGATTGAGTCCCTGAGATTGAGTCCCTGAGATTCAGTCCCTGAGATTCAGTCCATGAAAACGAGACCCTGAGATTTAGTCCCTGAAATTCAGTCCCTGAGATTGAGACCCTGAGATTAAGACCCTGAGATTGAGACCCTGAGATTGAGTCCCTGAGATTGAGTCCCTGAGATTCAGTCCCTGAGAATGAGACCCTGAGATTGAGGCCCTGATATTCAGTCCCTGAGATTCAGTCCCTGAGATTCAGTCCCAGACATTGAGACCCTGAGATTGAGTCCCTGAGATTGAGTCCCTGACATTGAGACCCTGAGATTCAGTCCCTGAGATGTAGACCCTGAGATTGACTCCCTGAGATTGAGACCCTGAGAATGAGACTCTGAGATTGAGACCCTGAGATTCAGTCCCTGAGATTAAGACCTTGAGATTAAGACACTGAGATTGAGACCCTGGGATTCAGCCCCTGAGATTCCGTCCCTGAAATTGAGTCCCTGAGATTGAGTCCCTGAGATTGAGACCCTGAGATTCAGTCCCTGAGATTGAGACCCTGAGATTGAGACCCTGAGATTGAGACCCTGAGATTGAGACCCTGAGATTGAGTCCCTGAGATTCAGTCCCTGAGATTCAGTCCCTGAGATTGACACCCTGAGATTGAGACCCTGAGATTTAGTCCCTGAGATTGAGACCCTGAGATTGAGACCCTGAGATTGAGACCCTGAGATTGAGTCCCTGAGATTGAGTCCCTGAGATTGAGACCCTGAGATTGAGACCCTGAGATTTAGTCCCTAAGATTGAGACCCTGAGATTAAGACCCTGAGATTGAGACCCTGAGATTGAGTCCCTGAGATTGAGTCCCTGAGATTGAGACCCCATTGCCCCAACCCCTCGTCGCAATGCCGCCTGCCTGCCACGCACAACCGCAGTCGACTTCACCACAAATGAGCACGGACCTCTCGCTCCCCACAGTGCCGGGTGAGTCAGCCGGGTGAGTGAGCGGCTCGCAATCGGAAGGTCAGGAGGTCAAATCCTACACTACACACACACTCATACACTACACACACACTACACACACTACACACACACTCATACACTACACACACACACTCATACACTACACACACATACACTATATACACTCATACACTACACACACACACTACACACACACTCATACACTACACAAACACACTACACACACTACACACACACTCATACACTACACACACACACTCATACACTACACACACACTACACACACTACACACACACTCATACACTACACACACACACTCATACACTACACACACACACTCATACACTATACACACTCATACACTACACACACACACTACACACACTACACACACACACTCATACACTACACACACACACACTCATACACTACACACACACACTACACACACACACACTACACACACACACTCATACACTACACACACACACACTACACACACACTCATACACTACACACACACACACTACACACACACACACTACACACACTACACACACTCATACACTACACACACATTACACACACACACTCATACACTACACACACACACTACACACACTACACACACACACTCATACACTACACACACACACTCATACACTACACACACTCACTACACACACTACACACACTCATACACTACACACACTCATACACTACACACACACACACTCATACACTACACACACTCATACACTACACACACACACACACTACACACACACACTACACACACACATTCATACACTACACACACACTCATACACTACACTACACACACACACTACACACACTCATACACTACACACACACTACACACACACTCATACACTACACACACTCATACACTACACACACTCATACACTACACACACACACTACACACACACACTCATACACTACACACACACTCATACACTACACACACTCATACACTACACACACACACTACACACACACACTCATACACTACACACACACACACATACACTACACACACACTACACACACACACTCATACACTACACACACTCATACACTACACACACTCATACACTACACACACTCATACACTACACACACTCATACATTACACACACTCATACACTACACACACACACACTACACACACACACTACACACACACACTCATACACTACACACACACACTCATACACTACACACACTCATACACTACACACACACTCATACACTACACACACACACTCATACACTACACACACACATACACTACACACACACTACACACACTCATACACTCCACACACACTCATACATTACACACACACTCATACACTCCACACACACTCATACACTACACACACACACTCATACACTACACACAGTCATACACAATTCTAGCAATGCATCTGGATTCGAGAGGCTCTCGGAATGTACCACCGCCTTGCAACGTTTGGTTCACTGCACACAACCGAGCCCTTGATCCGAAAAAGTCAGTGGCCATCATGTTACGTACCAAGCAACGTCTCAACTCATCAGCACTCCCCACACACACACACAACTTCGTTCACAGCATCAGGTTCACCGACCACTTCAGCTACCTCGGCGTCATCCTAGATTCAACTTTATCCTTCGACCGTCAAACTAATCATATCATCAGCTCATGTAACTTTCACCCGAAGGCTCTCAGACACCCACGTCCTTTCATCTCTACTGAAATTGCCAACACATTGGCGGCATGTTGCATCGTTGGGTCTCGCCTTGACTATTGCAACTCCGTCCTAGTCCGGACCTCCACTGGCAACCTAAAAAAACTTCAAAGACTACAAAACAACCTGGCACGCGTCGGCATTGGCCACGCTCATCCCCGTCTCGCTCACTCGCCTGTCTCCGTGCCCTCAACTGGCTACCCATCGCCAGCAGGGTCACATACAAAATCGCCTGCCTCTGCCACAATGCCTTCACATCCGCCTGCCCGCCGTACCTTTCTTCATTATTGACAACTCGCAGCTCAGCACACGGCAGATGTCTGCGCAGCGCGACTCACGACCTCCTCTTGATACCAAGATCCAGGATGGTCATCCTCGTGTCTATGCGCCGCTTCTCGGAGGCAGCCCCAACAGTCTGGAACGCCGTCACCCCTCTGCACATTCGCAGCATCAGCTCGATCGCCTCCTTCAAGAGACACTTAAAGACTCACCTCTACAAGCCACGCGCTGTCGAGCGACTCTGAGCTTGGCTCCGCGCCTCTGAGTTGCGGCCGTTACGTCCGCAAATTTGCGCGTGTTATAAATTGCATTATTATTATTACACAAACACACTACTACACACCCCACACATTACACACGCACTACACACACACTACCACACACACACACCACACACTACACACACACTACTACACACACACTACATCCACACACCACACAATACACACACTACACACACACACTACTTCCACACACCACACAATACACACACCACACACACACACCACACACACACACCACACACACACTACATCCACACTACACACACACACACACTACACACACACACTACACACACCACACACACTACTACACACACACACTACACACACCACACACACACCACACACACTACTATACTACACACACACCACACACACTACTACACACACCA
Organism: Lampetra fluviatilis; assembly: GCF_964198595.1. Lineage (NCBI taxonomy): Eukaryota > Metazoa > Chordata > Hyperoartia > Petromyzontiformes > Petromyzontidae > Lampetra > Lampetra fluviatilis. Next base: position 9,501,239 of record NC_136310.1, read on the forward strand.
CACACACACTACATCCACACTACACACACCACACACACTACATCCACACGACACACTACACACACACACTACTACACACACCACACACACACACTACACACACTACAAACACACTACATCCACACTACACACACACCACACACACCACACACACACACACTACACACACTACACACACACGACACACACACACACTACTGTAGTAACGCTCACGACTCGTTCACACCGGAGTTGGAGGCACACTTGTTTATTTAACACCAACGTTGTGACATACACATTTGAGGGGGTATCGGCCCCCTCACCCGTCTATCTGAGGACACACCTCTCTAGCTAACCCTAGCCTGCCTCTGAGTCCTCCACTAATGGGCTAGGGGAGGCTATCTTGGCCCGACACTAGTCAGTCGGGCCCGGTACCCAGAGTCCAGACCAGCACTGGCTCTGGCCCTGGTACCACGCCACTGGCTCGAGCCTGCGCGGTCCTGATAAGGACGGCGTACCAGGGGGAGTCCAGGGCTCTCTCTAAGACGTCTTCCGTCTTCTCTCCTTTAGCTAAACATCACTCCCGAGCCCTTCGATACATTCCCCTTTTATACCCAACCCCTCCCTGAGGGGTGGGGCCCCGGGGGATCATAACGACCGAATCGACCCCCCAGGGTGTCTGGCGCGGACGTCGCAGAGGGCACCTGCTTGTGCACACATGTAGCCCCGCCTACTGTGTTTGTTTACCATAGGCTGCCATGCATAACGGGCTCTCTCTCTAACACCCCTACATCACTCCCCCCCGCATAGCATGCAGCCGTCCCGGCTGCCAACATACAAAAATTTGACAATAAAGGTGCCTTCACCCCCTGACCGCGCGTGTGCCTCACTATTTTTGAACAATAACAGGAACCAGAACAAGAACGCAACAGCAAGATGAGAAAACAACCCGTCGCACCCCCCCCGAATAAATACGAATTCCGTAAAAAAACAGCCTATATACAATCAGCAGGGAACCCACCACGCACACACAACACACGGTGAAGCCAACATATGTACATCCGAGGAGTGGGGAACACACCACCCACACAACATCCAATGAACACAACAGCTATGTACACATTTTCCGGCCTCACAACAGTTTGCGCATTTTAGCGCGCGTCCTTGCAGCGGGCCCCTCACACGGGGTAACCGCGCGTGGCGGACCATCAGGTGGCAATTGTCCGTCTTGGGGTGAGCATTCATCCGACTCCGCGTGACCCTCGGTATCCGCAGGAGGGGTGATCGGGCGTGAGCCCGTCACTCCTGATGCACCTGAAGGTGGCACAGCCGGCAAGGCATTAGGTGAGAGCGACGGAGACGGACCCAGCGAGTCGGCCGACCCCCCACATGTTTGGCCACGCGCGTGTGAAGTGTGATTGTGTACCGCAGAGAAGGGTTTTAACCTAGAGGGGTGCACGAACCATCGCCGCTTCCCCCACTTGATGCGCACGCACTGCGGTCGTAACACCTCCACCACTTCCACAGGGCCCCGCCACGGCCGCACCAGTTTAGAGGAGGTTGCCAGTGGCACCTGGGGGCAGTGCAGCCATGCCTTGTCCCCCGGCTTCCACTGCAGCATGTGCGCTCGACTCAATCTGAGGCGCTCATTCGCCTTCTGACGGAGGTCAGAGTTTTGCATTGCAGCATCCCGTGCCTCGGTCAATTTGTCCAGATTAAATTTAACGTGGTCAGCCAGATTAGTTTTTCCCTGCGGCACGGGGATCTGCAACTGGGCACGAACAGGCGGGTCTGGTTCTCGGCCGTACATGAGGTAAAAGGGAGAAAACCCCGTAGCTGCATGGGGTGCCATCCGGTACGCCGCCAAGACCCCCTGAATTTGTAGGTCCCAATCCGTTTGCGAGTCCGAAACTTGTTGTGATAACATGGACGTGATGGTGCGATGCAACCGTTCGACCATCCCGTCAGTTTGTGGGTGATATGGGGAGGTCCGAATTTTCTTTGTGCCCAGGAGATCACAGACTTGTCTGAGTAGTTTACCGGAAAAATTTCTGCCCTGGTCGGTCAGCAGCCTCTCCGGAGCACCTTTGTCCAGGACATAACCCTGAACAAAGGCCTCCACGATGGCTGCTGCCGACTGGTTGGCCAGAGGCCAGGCCATAGGCCAGCGTGTAAAATACTCGACACCAGTCAACAAATATCTATTCCCCCTGGGGGTGGCGGGGAATGGTCCCAAAATGTCCAGAGCGACCAGCTCGTTTATCCTGGACACTTTGATCGATTGCAAGGGCGGGTTAGACTCCCGTGCCGGCGGTTTGCGTTGTGCACATCGAGGGCATGATCCCAACAAATCCCCAACATCCCTCGTCATGCCAGGCCAATAAAAATCAAGTTGCAGCAAGGCGAGAGTCTTTTGGGTCCCCAGGTGTAGGAGGCGCTCATGAGCGGCCCATACCACCCTGCCCCGCAACCCAGTAGGGACCACCAGCCGATGTCGACGCGACTTCCCGTCCCAATGCATCAGCAGGCCTTGGCACATTTCCCATGCGTCGGAACCACCTCTTTTTCCCCCCGCCGCACCGCCAACGCGACGTCGCCACCCGAGGAGGGAGACATCCTCCATCTGGAGGCGCCCCCATTCAATGACGGGCAACCCCAACAGGGAATCTTTGCCCTGTTGTTCGATCGAATTAGTAACTACTGTATCGTCGTCGTTGGCGGCCGCCAAGACAGGAACCGATGTGTCCCCTGGAGGTCTGCAACGTCCAGACCCCAGGAGGCATGCACACTCGGAGGTGATTGGCAAGCGCGACAGAGCGTCCGCGTTGGTGTGGCGAACGCCCTTACGGTATGTGGTTTGGAAATCGTAATCCTGGAGGACCTCCAACCATCGGGACAATTGTCCCGATGGCTGTTGAACCCTCAGGGCGTACTGCAGTGCCGCATGATCTGTGCGGACGGTGAAATGCCGACCGTACAGATATGGGCGATACTGTTGGATGAAATGGACAATTGCCAACAGTTCCCTACGGGTGACACAATATCGTTGCTCCGCTGGAGACAACACCCGACTGCCGTACGCAACCACACGTTCCACGCCGTCAACCACCTGGGAGAGCACGCCCCCAATACCCGTGTTGCTCGCATCGGTGTCGAGCAAGAATGGTTTTGAAAAATCAGGGTAAATCAGGGGAGGAGCGTTTACCAAAGCGTCCCGAAGGGAGCAAAAAGCAGCTTCCTCCTCCTGACCCCAGCAGAACCGAACCCCTTTTGATGTTAAAGCGTGTAGGGGTTTTGCTATAGTCGCAAAATTAGCGACGAAGCGTCTATAATACGACGCAAACCCAATAAAACTCCTAACCTCTCCCACTGAGGTGGGAGTCGGCCAGGAGCTTACACACTGCGTTTTGGCGGGATCGGTAGAAATACCTGAGCGTCCCACGATGTGCCCCAAATAACGCACCGACTCGCGTAACAAATGGCATTTTTGGGGCTTAAATTTCAAATTAGCAGCCCGCATCTTTAGGAAAACCGCCCGCAACCTCTGGAGATGTTCATCAAAAGTTTTGCCAAAGACAATAACGTCATCCAAATAAATCAGGCACGACTCCCATTGCAATCCAGCCAAAACCAATTCCATCAACCGCTGGAAAGTTGCCGGCGCTGAGTGTAAGCCCATCGGCAACCGGTTGAATTGAAACAGGCCGTGCGGAGTACGGAAAGCAGTTTTAGGCTTTGAATCATCGTCCAGAGGAAGCTGCCAGAATCCCGAAAGTAAGTCCAATGTGGAGAAGAATCGCGCTCCCGCCAAGGCGTCAAGCGATTCGTCCATCCGTGGGAGCGGGTATGCGTCGGCAACCGTAATTTTATTAAGGCGCCGAAAGTCAACGCAAAACCGCAACGAACCGTCCTGCTTCTTAACCAGGACGATCGGCGCTCCCCAAGGGCTGTTGGAGGGAGAAATGATGTCGGCGGCTAGCATGTCATCAACAGCCGATTTGACATGGTCCTTTTCGGCGGGACTCAACCGAAAAGGATTCTGGCGTATTGGCGCGCTGTCACCCGTATCAATATGGTGACGCAGCAGATTAGTGCAGCCCAAATCGTATTTATCCCGACTGAAAACGTCGGAAAATTCCCTTAGTAGTGTCTTAAGACGTTGACGCTCTAAATTTGACAGGTCCGTCGATCCCGCACAAAGCGCCTCGAGCCACCCTTCATCGCTGTCCGAATGTGGTCGCGGTGCAGGGACAGCGCCGACATGACTCGCGACGGGTTCCTCACAGGGCACCGGCGTTGCGTGAGCAAGCACGGTCCCCTGTGGGACCACCACCATCTGCGAGCCCACATTGAGGACCGCGATGAAGGGTTCTCCTTCCCCTCTCACTATGGTCTGGGCCGGGAGTAAATCAGGTCCACTGACCCCGGCCCTAGACGGTCCCAACAGAACCCCTTGAGCCCCAATGCCCTTAGCGAAGGGCCGCCGAAGTTTCAAAGGAATCAACATTTGCGCCCCCGGAGGAACGCGCACCGTTCTATCTACGAACGCCGGCACCGTCGCGAACGCCGTCCGGCTCGTAGCGGGGGATGGCAGAAACGCCATGCGTCGGCCCGATGGGAGCTCAATGCATCCCTGGTCGATTAATATCCTAATCGGCATTTTGGCCAGGAAGTCCGTCCCCAGCAGGCACGGAACCGCCAGCGAGGAGGAAACAAAAATCGGCCCAGACAATTTAATATCCCCGACACAAATTTGGGCACGAATTTGTCCGATGATGCCAAGTGAACCCCCGTTAGCAGCAAAGAATGGCACGTTAACAGGCATCAAAGGACGGCTTTGGGCAGGGAGAATGTTATAAATCAACTCCGAAATAATGGTCGCCGATGCTCCTGTATCGACCAGGATGCGCACCTCGACCCCATCGATGTGACCCACAACGGCCGACGACCCTGACGACGCGGCTACAACCCGATGGGCCAACACGGACCACTGGCTGGGTTCAATCTGAGTACCCAGAGCGGTGCGTGTTGGTGGCATGGTACGCGATATTGGCCCCCCCTTCGCTGCGGTGTTTGAGTGTGTGACGGGCGTGTGCGTGGGCCAAGCATGAGGGGTGCCGCGACTCGCCGGATTATGATGGTGGAGCTTGTGACGAGGGCCGGCGTCCCGTTGAGGTGTCGTCCTGCGCTGCCCAGGAGAGCGGCACCCCGAGGCGACGTGGCCCCGGATGCCGCAGTTGTAACAGCGTGGAAGCGCTGGTGACGACGATGGATGTTGTAGACGGCTTGAACCGGCCCGGTCCTCCCGTACTCCCGCTCCATGCTGCCGTTGATGGTCGATGGCGCAAACCTCTTCCGCTGGGAGGGTGGCTGCAGCGACGGCACGCCCGCTCGCCGCCTTGCTGGCCTTCCGTCGTTGAGAGGACAGGTTTGCGTGGAGAAGACGGGCCGCTTGGAGGGAGCACATCTCTGCATTGTCCTGTGCGACAATGACGATGTCTAAGTCGTCCGCCAGCAAAAGTATCTTCTCTGTCACCATGGCGTCGACACCCTCGTCATCCATTCGTGGAAAGGCCTCCTTCGCCAGTGCCAGGAGGCTTGTGCGGTACGCCAGGGGCGACTCCTTCGTCCCCCGCTGGCGATCGTAAAAGAGTTGGCGACAGTCCGATGGTGGACCATATACCGCCGACAGCACCTGCATCGCCTTCCGCAGCGTGGAGCGCCTCTCCTTCGAAGCCAATGTTAGAGTGGCGAGGGCGTCGCTGTCGAGAAGTGCTGGCAGCGCGCGGAGAGCCTCGGCGTCTGTCCACTGTGCCATCTCCTGGTGAGCGAGGAAGCGCCGCTGGAAGCCGCCCCAGTCGCCATCCTCGCCCACAAATTCCTTGAGTGGAGGTAGCCGCTGATGTAAGGCAGCGGCTGCAGAGGAAGAACGCACTCCCTCGTCCGCCTCACTCAACTCAGCGTCGGCACGAACCAGCGATGGCATCGCCGGTCGCACCCGTGGTGACGTTCCGCCCGTTGGTGGTGACGCGGCAGGTACTGTACTCCCGCCGTTGGACGCGATGCTTAGAGCGGCCACGCCCTCAACAGCAGCTGCAGCGATGGCGGGAGTTTCAAAATGTTGCTCCGTGGAAATGGCGGGAAGGCGCTGTGATCGTCGGCTGCCGTTGCCCCGTGGCGGTCCCGCAGCCCCCAGCTGCGTGATGGTGTCGAGCATGGCGGCTGCGGCGTACAGCAGCTCGGTCAGCTTCGCGTGCGCCTCCCTCAGCCCCTCCATCGACGGCTCCCCTTCCTCCAGCTGCTGTGGCGTGGATGCGCCCAGCCCCGGCTGGTCGATGGCATCTTCAGCCGTCTCGGGCCCTCCGACTGCAGTGGTGTCTTCTGCCTCTGGTACCCCGACTCGAGTCGTCCGGCGTGTATCCATGTTCGTACTTTGTTTCACTTCTGACGCCAGATGTAGTAACGCTCACGACTCGTTCACACCGGAGTTGGAGGCACACTTGTTTATTTAACACCAACGTTGTGACATACACATTTGAGGGGGTATCGGCCCCCTCACCCGTCTATCTGAGGACACACCTCTCTAGCTAACCCTAGCCTGCCTCTGAGTCCTCCACTAATGGGCTAGGGGAGGCTATCTTGGCCCGACACTAGTCAGTCGGGCCCGGTACCCAGAGTCCAGACCAGCACTGGCTCTGGCCCTGGTACCACGCCACTGGCTCGAGCCTGCGCGGTCCTGATAAGGACGGCGTACCAGGGGGAGTCCAGGGCTCTCTCTAAGACGTCTTCCGTCTTCTCTCCTTTAGCTAAACATCACTCCCGAGCCCTTCGATACATTCCCCTTTTATACCCAACCCCTCCCTGAGGGGTGGGGCCCCGGGGGATCATAACGACCGAATCGACCCCCCAGGGTGTCTGGCGCGGACGTCGCAGAGGGCACCTGCTTGTGCACACATGTAGCCCCGCCTACTGTGTTTGTTTACCATAGGCTGCCATGCATAACGGGCTCTCTCTCTAACACCCCTACACTACACACACTACACACACACGACACACACACACACTACACACACTACACACACTACATCCACACCACACACACACACTACACACACACCACACACACACTACACACACACACTACATCCACACTACACACACACTACACACACACTACACACACACTACACACACACTACACACACCACACACACACTACATCCACACTACACACACACTACACACACACACTACACACACACTACACACACACCACACACCACACACACACACCACACACACACTACACACACACCACACACACACTACATCCACACTACACACACTACACACACTACACACACACACTACAGACACACACTACACACACACACTACACACACCACACACACACACACTACACACTACTACACACACACACTACATCCATACTACACACACACTACACACACCACACACACACTACATCCACACTACACACACACCACACACACACTACATCCACACGACACACACACTACACACACACCACACACACTACATCCACACTACACACACACTACACACACCACACACACACTACATCCACACTACACACACACTACACACACACACCACACACTACATCCACACTACACACACACTACACACACCACACACACACACTACTACACACACACACTACTACACACACCAAACACACACACTACTACACACACCACACACACACTACACACACTACACACACACACTACACACACACACACCACACACACACTACATCCACACTACACACACACTACACACACCACACACACACTACATCCACACTACACACACTACACACACACACTACACACACACACACACCACACACACACTACACACACCACACACACACACTACACACACACCACACACACACCACACACACACACTACACACACACCACACACACTACATCCACACCACACACACTACATCCACACTACACACACTACATCCACACTACACACACTACACACACACACACCACACACACACTGCATCCACACTACACACACACTACACACACACCACACACACTACATCCACACTACACACACACTACACACACCACACACACACTACATCCACACTACACACACACTACACACACACCACACACACTACATCCACACTACACACACTACACACACCACACACACATTACATCCACACTACACACACACTACACAGACACCACACACACTACATCCACACTACAAACACACTACACACGCCACACACACACTACATCCACACTACACACACACTACAAACACACCACACACACTACATCCACACTACACACACACTACACACACCACACACACACTACTCCACACACCACACACCACACACACACACTACTACACACACCACACACACACTACACACACCACACACACACACTACTACACACACCACACACACACACACACTACTACACACACCACACACACACTACACACACTACACACACACACTACACACACACACCACACACACACTACATCCACACTACACACACTACATACACACACTACACACACACACACCACACACACACACTACACACACCACACACACACACTACACACACACCACACACACACTACACACACACTACACACACACACTACACACACTACACACACCACACACACACACTACACACACCACACACACACACTACACACACCACACACACACACACTACACACACACACTACACACACACACTACACACACTACACACACTACACACATACACTGCACACACACCACACACACAACACACACACACACACTACACACACACCACACACACTACATCCACACTACACACACTACACACCACACACACTACACACACACTACACACACACACACTACACACACACTACACACACACACACACTACACACACCACACACACTACACACACACACACTACACACACACACTACACACACCACACACACTACACACACAAACACACTACACACACCACACACACTACACACACACACACTACACACACACTACACACACACACTACACACACCACACACACTACACACACACACACTACACACACACTACACACACACACACACACACTACACACACTACACACACTACACACACACACTACACACACACACACACTACACACTACACACACACACACTACACACACTACACACACACACACTACACACACACACTACACACACACTACACACACACACACACTACACACACACCACACACACACACCACACACACACTACACACACTACACACACTACACACACTACACACACACACTACACACACACACTACACACACTACACACACACTACACACACACACACACTACACACACCACACACACTACACACACACACACTACACACACTACACACACCACACACACTACACACACACACACTACACACACCACACACACTACACACACACACACTACACACACACACTACACACATACACTACACACACCACACACACTACACACACACACACTACACACACACACTACACACACACACACTACACAGACACACTACACACACCACAAACACTACACACACACTACACACACTACACACACTACACACTACACACACTACACCCACACACACTACACACACACACACTACACACACACACTACACACACACACTACACACACACACTACACACACCACACACAATACACACACACACTACACACACACTACACACACACACACTACACACACACACACTACATCCACACTACACACACTACACACACTACACACACACACTACACACACACACTACACACACACTACACACACACACACACACTACACACACCACACACACACACACCACACACACACTACACACACTACACACACTACACACACTACACACACACACTACACACACACACTACACACACTACACACACACTACACAAACACACACACTACACACACCACACACACTACATCCACACTACACACACACTACACACGCCACACACACACTACATCCACACTACACACACACTACACACACACCACACGCACTACATCCACACTACACACACACTACACACACCACACACACACTACTCCACACACCACACACCACACACACACACTACTACACACACCACACACACACTACACACACCACACACACACACTACTACACACACCACACACACACACTACTACACACACCACACACACACTACACACACTACACACACACACTACACACACACACCACACACACACTACATCCACCCTACACACACACTACACACACCACACACACACTACATCCACACTACACACACTACATACACACACTACACACACACACACCACACACACACACTACACACACCACACACACACACTACACACACACCACACACACACTACACACACACTACACACACACACTACACACACTACACACACCACACACACACACTACACACACCACACACACACACTACACACACCACACACACACACTACACACACACACTACACACACACACTACACACACTACACACACACACTACACACACTACACACATACACTGCACACACACCACACACACAACACACACACACACACACTACACACACACCACACACACTACATCCACACTACACACACTACACACCACACACACTACACACACACTACACACACACACACTACACACACTACACACACACACACTACACACACACACACTACACACACCACACACACTACACACACACACACTACACACACACACTACACACACCACACACACTACACACACACACACACACTACACACACCACACACACTACACACACACACACTACACACACACACTACACACACACACTACACACACCACACACACTACACACACACACACACTACACACACACTACACACACACACACACTACACACACTACACACACTACACACACACACTACACACACACTACACACACACACACACACTACACACACACCACACACACACCACACACACACTACACACACTACACACACACACTACACACACACACTACACACACTACACACACACTACACACACACACACTACACACACCACACACACTACACACACACACACTACACACACTACACACACCACACACACTACACACACACACACTACACACACCACACACACTACACACACACACACACTACACACACACACTACACACATACACTACACACACCACACACACTACACACACACACACTACACACACACACTACACACACACACACTACTACACACACCACACACACACACTACTACACACACCACACACACACTACACACACTACACACACACACTACACACACACACCACACACACACTACATCCACCCTACACACACACTACACACACCACACACACACTACATCCACACTACACACACTACATACACACACTACACACACACACACCACACACACACACTACACACACCACACACACACACTACACACACACCACACACACACTACACACACACTACACACACACACTACACACACTACACACACCACACACACACACTACACACACCACACACACACACTACACACACCACACACACACACTACACACACACACTACACACACACACTACACACACTACACACACACACTACACACACTACACACATACACTGCACACACACCACACACACAACACACACACACACACACTACACACACACCACACACACTACATCCACACTACACACACTACACACCACACACACTACACACACACTACACACACACACACTACACACACTACACACACACTACACACACACACACTACACACACCACACACACTACACACACACACACTACACACACACACTACACACACCACACACACTACACACACACACACACACTACACACACCACACACACTACACACACACACACTACACACACACACTACACACACACACTACACACACCACACACACTACACACACACACACACTACACACACACTACACACACACACACACTACACACACTACACACACTACACACACACACTACACACACACTACACACACACACACACACTACACACACACCACACACACACCACACACACACTACACACACTACACACACACACTACACACACACACTACACACACTACACACACACTACACACACACACACTACACACACCACACACACTACACACACACACACTACACACACTACACACACCACACACACTACACACACACACACTACACACACCACACACACTACACACACACACACACTACACACACACACTACACACATACACTACACACACCACACACACTACACACACACACACTACACACACACACTACACACACACACTACACAGACACACTACACACACCACACACACTACACACACTACACACACTACACACACTACAAACACACAAACTACACACACCACACACACACACACTACATCCACACTACACACACACTACACACACACCACACACACTACATCCACACTACACACACACTACACACACCACACACACACTACATCCACACTACACACACACTACACACACACTACATCCACACTACACACACTACATCCACACTACACACACCACACACACATTACATCCACACTACACACACACTTCACAGACACCACACACACTACATCCACACTACAAACACACTACACACGCCACACACACACTACATCCACACTACACACACACTACACACACACCACACACACTACATCCACACTACACACACACTACACACACCACACACACACTACTCCACACACCACACACCACACACACACACTACTACACACACCACACACACACTACACACACCACACACACACACTACTACACACACCACACACACACACACACTACTACACACACCACACACACACTACACACACTACACACACACACTACACACACACACCACACACACACTACATCCACACTACACACACTACATACACACACTACACACACACACACCACACACACACACTACACACACCACACACACACACACTACACACACACCACACACACACTACACACACACTACACACACACACTACACACACTACACACACCACACACACACACTACACACACCACACACACACACTACACACACCACACACACACACTACACACACACACTACACACACACACTACACACACTACACACACACACTACACACACTACACACATACACTGCACACACACCACACACACAACACACACACACACTACACACACACCACACACACTACATCCACACTACACACACTACACACCACACACACTACACACACACTACACACACACACACTACACACACTACACACACACTACACACACACACACACTACACACACCACACACACTACACACACACACACTACACACACACACTACACACACACACACACACTACACACACCACACACACTACACACACACACACTACACACACACTACACACACCACACACACTACACACACAAACACACTACACACACCACACACACTACACACACACACACACTACACACACACTACACACACACACTACACACACCACACACACTACACACACACACACTACACACACACTACACACACACACACACTACACACACACACTACACACACACACTACACACACACACACACTACACACTACACACACACACACACTACACACACTACACACACACACACTACACACACACACTACACACACACTACACACACACTACACTACACACACACCACACACACACACCACACACACACTACACACACTACACACACTACACACACTACACACACACACTACACACACACACTACACACACTACACACACACTACACACACACACACACTACACACACCACACACACTACACACACACACACTACACACACTACACACACCACACACACTACACACACACACACTACACACACCACACACACTACACACACACACACTACACACACACACTACACACATACACTACACACACCACACACACTACACACACACACACTACACACACACACTACACACCACAAACACTACACACACACTACACACACTACACACACTACACACTACACACACTACACACACACAAACTACACACACCACACACACTACACACACACACACTACACACACACACTACACACACACACTACACACACCACACACAATACACACACACACTACACACACACTACACACACACACACTACACACACACACACTACATCCACACTACACACACTACACACACTACACACACACACTACACACACACACTACACACACACTACACACACACACACACACTACACACACACCACACACACACACACCACAACACACTACACACACTACACACACTACACACACTACACACACACACTACACACACACACTACACACACTACACACACACTACACAAACACACACACTACACACACCACACACACTACATCCACACTACACACACACTACACACGCCACACACACACTACATCCACACTACACACACACTACACACACACCACACACACTACATCCACACTACACACACACTACACACACCACACACACACTACTCCACACACCACACACCACACACACACACTACTACACACACCACACACACACTACACACACCACACACACACACTACTACACACACCACACACACACACTACTACACACACCAAACACACACTACACACACTACACACACACACTACACACACACACCACACACACACTACATCCACCCTACACACACACTACACACACCACACACACACTACATCCACACTACACACACTACATACACACACTACACACACACACACCACACACACACACTACACACACCACACACACACACTACACACACACCACACACACACTACACACACACTACACACACACACTACACACACTACACACACCACACACACACACTACACACACCACACACACACACTACACACACCACACACACACACTACACACACACACTACACACACACACTACACACACTACACACACACACTACACACACTACACACATACACTGCACACACACCACACACACAACACACACACACACACACTACACACACACCACACACACTACATCCACACTACACACACTACACACCACACACACTACACACACACTACACACACACACACTACACACACTACACACACACTACACACACACACACTACACACACCACACACACTACACACACACACACTACACACACACACTACACACACCACACACACTACACACACACACACACTACACACACCACACACACTACACACACACACACTACACACACACACTACACACACACACTACACACACCACACACACTACACACACACACTACACACACACTACACACACACACACTACACACACTACACACACTACACACACACACTACACACACACTACACACACACACTACACACACACCACACACACACACCACACACACTACACACACTACACACACACACTACACACACACACTACACACACTACACACACACTACACACACACACTACACACACCACACACACTACACACACACACACTACACACACTACACACACCACACACACTACACACACACACACTACACACACCACACACACTACACACACACACACACTACACACACACACTACACACATACACTACACACACCACACACACTACACACACACACACTACACACACACACTACACACACACACACACACTACACAAACACACTACACACACCACACACACTACACACACTACACACACTACACACTACACACACTACACACACACAAACTACACACACCACACACACTACACACACACACACTACACACACACACTACACACACACACTACACACACCACACACACTACACACACACACTACACACACACTACACACACACACACACTACACACACACACACTACATCCACACTACGCACACTACACACACACACACACACTACACACACACTACACACACACTACACACACACACACACTACACACACACCACACACACACACACCACACACACTACACACACTACACACACTACACACACACACACACACTACACACACACACTACACACACACACTACACACACACTACACAAACACACACACTACACACACCACACACACTACACACACACACTACACACACACACCACACACACCACACACACTACACACACACACACTACACACACACACTACACACATACACTACACACACCACACACACTACACACACACACACTACACACACACACTACACACACTACACACACACACACTACACACACACACTACACACACACACTACACACACCACACACACTACACACACACTACACACACTACACACACTACACACTACACACACTACACACTACACACACTACACACACACACTACACACACCACACACACTACACACACACACACATTACACACACACACTACACACACTACACACACTACACACACACACACACACTACACACACTACACACACACACTACACACACACACACTACACACATACTACACACACCACACACACACACACTACACACACACACTACACACACTACACACACACACTACACACACACATTACACACTACACACACACTACACACACACACTACACACACACACTACACACACTACACACACACACTACACACACACTACACACACACACACACTACACACACACTACACACTACACACACACTACACACACACACTACACACACAACTACACACACACACTACACACACTACACACACACTACACACACACACACTACACACACACACTACACACACTACACACACACACTACACACACACTACCCACTACACACACACTACACACACACACTACACACACAAATACACACACACACTACACACACTACACACACTACCCACACTACACACACACACACACTACACACACACTACACACACTACACACACAATACACACACACACACACTACACACACACTACACACACACTACACATACACACTACTACACACACCAAACACTACACAAACTACTACACACACACTACACACACTACTACACACACCACACACACACTACACACACCACACACACACTACACACACCACACACACACCACACACACACACCACAAACACACTATACACACCACACACACACCACACACACCACACACACACTACACACACACTACACACACACTACACACACACCACACACACACTACATCCACACTACACACACACTACACACACACCACACACACACTACATCCACACTACACACACACTACACACACACCACACACACACTACATCCACACTACACACACTACACACACACCACACACACACACCACACACACACTACATCCACACTACACACACACTACACACACTACACACACACCACACACACACTACATCCACACTACACAGCGCCGTCATCTCTCAGCGTTGTTGTCACGGTCTCTGCGAGACCATCACGCTGGGGGGAGGGTGGCGGGGGGGGGGCTAGGGGGGGGCGAGGGGGGGGCGAGGGGGGGGGGCGAGGGGGGGCGAGGGGGGGGGCGAGGGGGGGGGGCGAGGGGGGGGCGAGGGGGGGGGCGAGGGGGGGGCGAGGGGGGGGGTCACTCTGCGTGTGTTCAGGGTCTTGACCGCGGCCTCTACCGAGAGAAGCGCCAGATAATGAACTCCCTTCTCGGGGTCACGGAGAGTCTGGAGGGGGAGGAGGGGGGAGAGGCGGTCGCCCAGGTGGCTAGGAGATGTTAACTACCTCGCCTGGTGTGCAGGAGGTCGTAGTTTCGATCTCGACCCTGACGCCTGTTGCTGCTGTATATTTGGAGTTTGCGTGTCTCTCTCTCATCATCATCATGGTGGCTAGGAGATGTTAACGACCTCGCCTGGTGTGCAGGAGGTCGTGGGTTCGATCCCGACCCTGACGCCTGTTGCTGCTGTATATTTGGAGTTTGCGTGTCTCTCATCATCATCATGGTGGCTAGGAGATGTTAACTACCTCGCCTGGTGTGCAGGAGGTCGTGGGTTCGATCCCGACTCTGACGCCTGCTGCTGTATATTTGGAGTTTGCGTGTCTCTCATCATCATCACGGTGGCTAGGAGATGTTAACTACCTCGCCTGGTGTGCAGGAGGTCGTGGGTTCGATCCCGACTCTGACGCCTGCTGCTGTATATTTGGAGTTTGCGTGTCTCTCATCATCATCATGGTGGCTAGGAGATGTTAACGACCTCGCCTGGTGTGCAGGAGGTCGTGGGTTCGATCCCGACTCTGACGCCTGCTGCTGTATATTTGGAGTTTGCGTGTCTCTCATCATCATCATGGTGGCTAGGAGATGTTAACGACCTCGCCTGGTACACAAGAGGTAGTGGGTTCGATCCCGACCCTGACGTCTGCTGCTGCTGTATATTTGGAGTTTGGGGTGTTTCTCTCTCCCCGTGGTCGCGTAGATTTTTCTTCGGGCCCTCCCGGTTTCCCCTCCACATTTCGAACCAACGTCACGCGTTTAGAGTCTTTGGCTGCTAGAAATTTCCACACAATGAGTGTGGGTGTGTAGTGTGTGAGTGTGTGTAGTGTGTGTGTAGTCTGTGAGTGTGTGTGTAGTGTATGAGTGTATGAGTGTGTGTGTGTGAGTAGTGTATGAGTGTGTGTGTAATGTATGTGTAGTGTATGAGTGTGTGTGTGATGTATGTGTAGTGTATGAGTGTGTGTGTGTAGTGTATGAGTGTGTGTGTGTAGTGTGTATGAGTGTGTGTAGTGTATGAGTGCGTGTGTAGTGTGTATGTGTGTGTGTGTAGTGTGTGTAGTGTATGAGTGTGTGTGTAGTGTATGAGTGTGTGTAGTGTATGAGTGTAGTTTATGAGTGTGTGTAGTGTGTGTGTAGTGTATGAGTGTGTGTCTGTAGTGTATGAGTGTGTGTGTGTAGTGTGGGTAGTGTGTGTAGTGTATGAGTGTGTGTGTAGTGTATGAGTGTGTGTGTGTGACTGTGTATGAAGGTGTGTGTGTAGTGTATGAGTGTGTGTAGTGTATGAGTGTGTGTGTAGTGTATGAGTGTGTGTGTGTAGTGTATGAGTGTGTGTAGTGTATGAGTGTGTGTGTGTGACTGTGTATGAAGGTGTGTGTGTAGTGTATGAGTGTGTGTAGTGTATGAGTGTGTGTGTAGTGTATGAGTGCGTGTGTGTAGTGTGTATGAGTGTGTGTAGTGTATGAGTGCGTGTGTGTGTGTGTAGTATGTGTAGTGTGTGTGTGTAGTGTGTGTAGTGTATGAGTGTGTGTGTAGTGTATGAGTGTGTGTAGTGTATGAGTGTAGTTTATGAGTGTGTGTAGTGTGTGTGTAGTGTATGAGTGTGTGTCTGTAGTGTATGAGTGTGTGTGTGTAGTGTGGGTAGTGTGTGTAGTGTATGAGTGTGTGTGTGTGTAGTGTGTGAGTGTGTGTAGTGTATGAGTGTGTGTGTTTGTGTAGTGTGTGTGTAGTGTGTGTGAGTGTGTGTAGTGTGTGTGAGTGTGTGTAGTGTATGAGTGTGTGTAGTGTATGAGTGTGTGTGTGTGTAGTGTGTGTGTGTAGTGTGTGTGTGTGTAGTGTATGAGTGTGTGTAGTGTGTGTGAATGTGTGTAGTGTATGAGTGTGTGTAGTGTGTGAGTGTGTGCAGTGTATGAGTGTGTGTAGTGTGTGTCTGTGTGTGTATGAGTGTGTGTGTGTGTAGTGTATGAGTGTGAGTGTGTAGTGTGTGTGTGTGTGAGTGTATGTATGTGTGTGTGTAGTGTATGAGTGAGTGTGTAGTGTATGTGTGTGTGTAGTGTATGAGTGAGTGTATGTATGAGTGTGTGTGTAGTGTATGAGTGTGTGTAGTATGTGTAGTGTATGAGTGTGTGTGTAGTGTATGAGTGTATGAGTGTGTATGTATGAGTGTGTGTGTGTGTGTGTGAGTGTGTGTGTATGTATGAGTGTGTGTGAGTGTGTGTAGTGTATGAGTGTGTGTAGTGTGTGAGTGTGTGTGTAGTGTATGAGTGAGTGTAGTGTATGAGTGTGTGTGTAGTGTGTGAGTGTGTGTGTGTAGTGTATGAGTGAGTGTAGTGTGTGTAGTGTGTGTAGTGTATGAGTGTGTGTAGTGTGTGAGTGTGTGTGTGTAGTGTGTGAGTGTGTGTGTGTAGTGTATGAGTGAGTGTAGTGTGTCTAGTGTGTGTAGTGTATGAGTGTATGAGTGTGTGTAGTGTGTGAGTGTGTGTAGTGTTTGTAGTGTGTGTAGTCTGTGAATTGTGTAGTGTGTGTAGTCTATGAGTGTGTGTGTGTAGTGTATGAGTGTATGAGTGTGTATGTATGAGTGTGTGTGTGTGAGTGTGTGTTGTGTATGAGTGTGTGTGTGTAGTGTGTATGAGTGTGTGTGTAGTGTATGGGTGTGTATGTATGAGTGTGTATGTAGTGTGTGTGAGTGTGTGCAGTGTGTGTAGTGTATGAATGTGTATGTATGTGTGTGAGTGTGTGTGTGTAGTGTATGAGTGTATGAGTGTGTATGTATGAGTGAGTGTGTGTGAGTGTGTGTATGAGTGTGTGTAGTGTATGAATGTGAGTGTATGTGTAGTGTATGAGTGTGTGTGTGTAGTGTATGAGTGTGTGTGTGTAGTGTATGAGTGTGTGTGTGTGAGTGTGTGTATGCATGAGTGTATGAGTGTATGAGTGTGTAGTGTATGAGTGTGTGTGTGTGAGTGTGTGTATGTATGAGTGTATGAGTGTGTGAGTGTGTGTGTGTGAGTGTGTGTATGTATGAGTGTATGAGTGTGTGTGAGTGTGTGTATGTTGTACGAGTTAGCGGATAAATGTCCATCACGTTCCGTGACCCCTGGCTCTGATCATACGGTGACCCCTATCCGAGGTCTGCGAGTTGCAGACACTGCTGTGTCACACACCCGGACCTCACGTCGCGACCATCATCACGGGGGGGGGGAGATACAAAGGCGGACCGTGTCACGCAGAGCGGGACAGGCTCCAAGCTCACCCCCACAGCTACCACCCTCCCCCTCCCCTCCCCGCCCCCGTGACCCCCATTTCGCTTCTGATTTCAGTGCCTGTGATAGCGACACAAGGGAGGGGGGGGTGGAGTGGGGGGGGGCAATAGGGGGTCTGGACCCCCCCCCCCTCTCTCCTTCCCGTTGTGGCGGCTGCGGATGGGAGGTGATTGTGGTTATGGTGGTGGTTGTGGTGGCTTTGATGGTGGTTGTGGTGGTTGTGGTTATGGTGGTGGTTGGGGTGGTGGTTGTGGTGGTTTTGATGGCGGATGTAGTGTTTGTGATGCGCTCTGGTGGTGGTGGTTGCGGTGGTGGTTGTGGTGGTTGAAGAGGTGGTTGTGGTGGTTGTTGAGGTGGTTGTGGTGGTTGCGGTGGTGGTTGTGGTGGTTGAAGAGGTGGTTGAGGTGGTTGTGGTGGTTGTGGTGATGGTTGAAGAATTAATGGTGGTTGTGGTAGTGGCGGTTGAGGTGGTCATGGTGGTTGTTGAGGTGGTTGTGGTGGTTATGGTGGTTGTTGAGGTGGTTGTGGTGGTTGTTGAGGTGGTTGTGGTGGTTGTTGAGGTGGTTGTGGTGGTTGTTGAGGTGGTTGAGGTGGTTGTGGTGGTTGTTGAGGTGGTTGAGGTGGTTGTGGTGGTTGTTGAGGTGGTTGTGGTGGTTGTTGAGGTGGTTGAGGTGGTTGTGGTGGTTGTTGAGGTGGTTGAGGTGGTTGTGGTGGTTGTTGAGGTGGTTGTGGTGGTTGTTCAGGTGGTTCTGATTTGTACGCAGAGCTCTGGTTGTGCTCACACCTGGGTTTGATTCCAGGACACGGCTGATGTCAGTAACACGTCGTGTCTGAATGTCCTGGGCCTCCTCTAGGTCGACTCAGCTCTAAATGAGTACCTGGTGCAGTGCGTAAATATCTTCAGCCCTGGGGAGACAAAGGCGGCCGGGCGTGGTGCTGGCTTCCTATCCCCTCGTGTGCCGTGCCGGCCTTCATAGGTGCTCGCTAACAGCACTTGCCCCAACAGTCTGTTAAGGCTACACGGGCGATCTTTGTCTGTGTGTGGGGAGTGGTGGTGTAGTGGTTAGCGCACTGTGCTATGAACCCGTAGACATCAGTTCCATTCGCGCTCAGGGCCTACATCAGCGGCGAATACCTGGACGGGTCCTGGGTCTCCCCTAGGTCGGTTCAGCCTTTAATGGGTACCCGGTGCGGTGCGTAAACCCCAGGAAGCCTAAAGGCGTCAGTCGAATGGCCCTTAGACTATCCCAAGCACAATAATTTGGGGGAAAATCGGCAAGGCCATTTAGACATTGCAGCACCACGTGGGTGTGGGTGGGTGTGGTTTTTTTTTTCACTTTGGAACGACTTCGTTTCCTCCACTTAACATCGTAAAATCTTCCCCAAACAAACACAGAAATCCCGAAGCAGAAAGATTAGCGGCTCGGCGCAGCCACGCTTGCCAACGTGATGATGTTGTTGTTGCTGTGGTCTGGAACTGTTCTTGTTGTTGTCTTGCTGTGGTCTGTGTTGTTGTTGTTGTCTTGCTGTGGTCTGGGACAGTTGTTGTTGTTGTTGTCTTGCTGTGGTCTGTGTTGTTGTTGTCTTGCTGCCTTGCCCAAGCTTGCATTTGGCGTTGAAAGAATCGGTGGGAATTCACGGAGTGATGCAATTTGTACTTGTGTGTGTGTGTGTGTGTTTTACGCACACTGCATGCATTCATTTTTTGAGTAGATTTGCTTACTTTCTCTCTCTCTCTCTCAACTTTGCACTCCGAACCTTGTGTTGTTGTATCGTTCGTGTTGTTGTAACTTTCTGACCACGTGCCCCTGCTGGACAATCTGTGACAAAATCAAGAGCTTCATAGCTCATCGGATTCCTCCTCCCGACTAAAATAAAGATTCAGATTCTGTACGTGAGCATCTTCTCTTCACTGGGGAGACAAAGGCGGCCGGGCGTGGTTGAGATCCACCCGAGTCACGATTATTGAACTCCCACTTTTACCTTGACTCGTGCGTCTAATTTTACCCGACTTCCCGTAGGTCGACTCAGCCTGAAATGGCACGCGTGTTTGGGTACGATGCTGTAAGAATTTAGAATCTTTATTTTTTGAAAACTGGAGAAATCCGATCTGCCTTAAAACTAGTTTTTCACAGATTTCCAGTCGTGGTGATGGAGGAGGATGGATGTGGTGATGGAGGTGATGATGATTATCATGATCATAATGACGAAAGACAAAGATCCCCCGAATAGCCTTTATCAGACTGTTGGGGCAAGTGCTGTTAGCGAGCAGTAGCTACGAAGGCCGGCACGTTCACACCACGCGTGGCAGGAGGCCCACACATCACACCAGGTACTCATTTGAGGCTGAGTCGACCTAGGGGAGAGGCCCAGGACCGGTTCAGATAATCGTCACCGGTATTGGTGGCCGTGAGCGGGAATCGAACTCGGGTGGGCCGCGGCGCTAACCACTGCGCCACCGCTCCCCACTCGACGGTAAGAAGACACACGCGCCACTCCGGGAGAATGCTTCGCCGTTTTATTCCGGAACGTTTCGCGACCACACCCGGACACGTGGCCGCCCCATTCACACCGTGGGCACTGCTGCTGCTGTTGTTGCTTTGGTGGTTTGTGGTGGTGATGGTTGTTGTGGTTGTTGTTGTTGTTTATCATAGCAAAGCTCAAAAAACCCAGAAACACACAATTATACAACGCGGTGACACGACGAGAACGGGGTCAGGGTAGGGTCAGGGGTAGGGTCAGGGTAGGGTCAGGGGTCAGGGTAGGGTCAGGGCTAGGGTCAGGGTAGGGTCAGGGGTCAGGGATAGAGGTAAGGTCAGGGGTAGGGTCAGGGGTACGGTGAGCGGTATGGTCCGGAGTTGGGTCAGTGGTAGGGCCATGGGTAGGGTCAAAGGTCAAAGGAAGGGTCAGCAGTAGGTCAAGGGTCGTAAGGGGGGTGGGAGGGGGGGAGGCTGTCAGGATTCGCGTTGGGAGTCGACGGGGCTTGGCTCAGGAATTCATTCTTTGTCGGCTGATTTTGACATTTATTTCCTCCGCGAATCAACTCCGTGTGGACGCTTGCAGCGCGACCCTCGCTCGCAGCTGTCGCTGTGCCGCACAGGGGCAGCTGCCACTGGGGGGCTGGCGGTGGCGGTGATGATGATGGTGATGACAGAGGGCCCGTTGGACACCGATTATTGATTTTGATCGATTGCGACAGCGGGCGACGCTCGTGGGACGCGGCTGCGTTTGGTCGCAACGGCCAATCGGGTCGATTCAATCGAAGGCCTTCAACTGAATCAGCCGCTCAAGCGACTCGATCGCTAATTGAGAGGTTACTTGGCGGTGATTGGCCGGGGGGGGCCGTGACCGAACTCCGGGGGGAGGGGAGGATGGGGGGGAGGAGTCACGGGGGGGGGGGGGGGGGCGGGGTATAAATAGGGGACCCCTGTGAGTGACAGGTGAACAGGTATGCGTGTCGTGTGTGTGTGTGTGTGTATGTGTCACTGTGTGTGTATGTGTCACTGTGTGTGTATGTGTCATTGTGTGTGTATCTGCGTTGTATACGTACGGTATATGTATGCGTGTGTTGTGTGTGTCTGTGTGTGTTGTGTGTGTATCTGTGATGTGTTTTTGTCGTGTGTGTGTCTGTGTGTGTTGTGTGTGTATCTGTGATGTGTTTTTGTCTTGTGTGTGTCTGTGTGTGTTGTGTGTGTATCTGTGATGTGTTTTTGTCTTGTGTGTGTCTGTGTGTGTTGTGTGTGTATCTGTGATGTGTTTTTGTCTTGTGTGTGTCTGTGTGTGTTGTGTGTGTATCTGTGATGTGCTTTTGTCTTGTGTGTGTCTGTGTGTGTTGTGTGTGTATCTGTGATGTGTTTTGTCTTGTGTGTGTCTGTGTGTGTTGTGTGTGTATCTGTGATGTGTTTTTGTCTTGTGTGTGTCTGTGTGTGTTGTGTGTGTCTGCGTGTGCTGTGTATGTATCTGCGTTGTGTGCGTACGGTATATGTAAGTTGCGTATGTGTGTGTTGTGTGCATCTGTGTGTGCTGTGTGTGTATCTGTGTGCGTTGTGTGTGTATCCGTGGGGTGTGTATGTAAGTGTGTGCATGGATGCGCGTGTATCTATAAGCACGTGCGTGTGTGTGTATACACGCGTGTACCTGTGTTGTATCCCTGTACCTATGCATAGTATGCACGTATATGTATGTATACACGTATATGTACTATGTCAATGTATTATATTACTGTGTGTGCATCTATCACCGTTTGTATGTGTCAATGGGTTTTTGTATCTCTTTGTGTTTATGTATGTATCACTATGCGTATGTTTATATCATTGTGTGTATGTGTCGCTATGTGTATCTCTGTCTGTCTGTATGTATAATTGTGTGGATGTGTGTATCTTTGTTTTTGTATGTGTGTGTGCATGTACCACTGTGTGTGTCACTGTGTATGTATTACTATCTGTGCGTATATTTAACTGTGTTTATGTATCACTATATATGCAGATATATCTATGTGTACGTATCTGCGTGTGTATGTGTCACTGTGTGTATGTGTCACTGTGTGTGTATGTGTCACTGTGTGTGTATGTGTCATTGTGTGTGTGTCACTGTGTGTATGTATCACTGTGTGTATGTGTCACTGTGTATGTATGTGTCACTGTGTGTGTGTGTCACTGTGTGTATGTATCACTGTGTGTGTGTCACTGTGTGTGTATGTGTCATTGTGTGTGTGTGTCACTGTGTGTGTGTCACTGTGTGTGTGTCACTGTGTGTATGTGTCACTGTGTATGTATGTGTCACTGTGTGTGTCACTGTGTGTGTCACTGTGTGTGTATGTATCACTGTGTGTATGTATCACTGTGTGTGTGTCACTGTGTGTGTGCCACTGTGTGTATGTGTCACTGTGTATGTATGTGTCACTGTGTGTGTCACTGTGTGTGTCACTGTGTGTATGTATCACTGTGTGTGTGTGTCACTGTGTGTGTGTGTCACAGTGTGTGTGCCACTGTGTGTATGTGTCACTGTGTATGTATGTGTCACTGTGTGTGTCACTGTGTGTGTCACTGTGTGTATGTGTCACTGTGTGTGTGTCACTGTGTGTGTGTGTCACAGTGTGTGTGCCACTGTGTGTATGTGTCACTGTGTATGTATGTGTCACTGTGTGTGTCACTGTGTGTGTCACTGTGTGTATGTGTCACTGTGTATGTGTCACTGTGTATGTATGTGTCACTGTGTGTGTCACTGTGTGTGTCACTGTGTGTATGTGTCACTGTGTGTATGTATCACTGTGTGTGTGTGTCACTGTGTGTGTGTGTCACTGTGTGTGTGCCACTGTGTGTATGTGTCACTGTGTATGTATGTGTCACTGTGTGTGTCACTGTGTGTGTCACTGTGTGTATGTATCACTGTGTGTGTGTCACTGTGTGTGTATGTGTCATTGTGTGTGTGTGTCACTGTGTGTGTGTCACTGTGTGTGTGTCACTGTGTGTATGTGTCACTGTGTATGTATGTGTCACTGTGTGTGTCACTGTGTGTGTCACTGTGTGTATGTATCACTGTGTGTGTGTGTCACAGTGTGTGTGTGTCACTGTGTGTGCGTGTGTGTCACTGTGTGTGTCACTGTGTGTATCACTGTGTGTATGTATCACTGTGTGTATGTATCACTGTGTGTGTGTCACTGTGTGTGTGCCACTGTGTGTATGTGTCACTGTGTATGTATGTGTCACTGTGTGTGTCACTGTGTGTGTCACTGTGTGTATGTATCACTGTGTGTGTGTGTCACTGTGTGTGTGTGTCACAGTGTGTGCGTGTGTGTCACTGTGTGTGTCACTGTGTGTATCACTGTGTGTATGTGTCACTGTGTGTGTCACTGTGTATGTGTCACTGTGTGTGTATCACTGTGTGTGTGTGTCACTGTGTGTGTGTCACTGTGTGTGTGTATCACTGTGTGTGTCACTGTGTGTGTGTGTCACTGTGTGTGTGTGTGTCACTGTGTGTGTGTGTCACTGTGTGTGTGTGTCACTGTGTGTGTCACTGTGTGTGTGTGTCACTGTGTGTGTGTGTCACTGTGTGTATCACTGTGTGTGTGTCACTGTGTGTGTGTCACTGTGTGTGTCACTGTGTGTGTGTCACTGTGTGTGTGTGTCACTGTGTGTGTGTGTATCACTGTGTGTGTGTGTGTCACTGTGTGTGTGTGTCACTGTGTGTATCACTGTGTGTGTGAGTGTCACTGTGTGTGTGTATGTGTCACTGTGTGTGTCACTGTGTGTGTCACTGTGTGTATGTATCACTGTGTGTGTATCACTGTGTGTGTGTCACTGTGTGTGCGTGTGTGTCACTGTGTGTGTGTATGTGTCACTGTGTGTGTGTGTCACTGTGTGTGTGTGTCACTGTGTGTATGTGTCACTGTGTGTGTGTGTCACTGTGTGTGTGTATCACTGTGTATGTGTCACTGTGTGTGTGTGTGCACTGTGTGTGTGTGTATGTGTGTGTGTGTCACTGTGTGTGTGTATGTGTGTGTGTGTGTCACTGTGTGTGTGTATGTGTGTATAAATGCGTTAACATGAGGTGAACGTCTTCCAGAAGAAGTTCTTGCAGCCGGCCTTCCTCACGCGGGCCGAGAGCGCCCGCTCACCCCTCCCCCCGTCACCCCCCGCCCCCTCCCCCTCCTCACCCCCCTCCTCATCGCTGCTGCTGCTGCTGCCGGGACCCCATCCCAGGGGGGGCAGGGCCCCCCCGAGCCCCGCGCCCCCCGCTGCCAGCTCCGCGAGAAGTCGCCCCACCAGAGCCCGCTCCTCCCGGCTCAGCTCCTGCGAGACAGACACAAAGGCAAAGATCCCCACCCCGTATAGGCTTAACAGAATGTTGGGGCAAGTGCTGCTAGGGTAAGTGGATACGGACCACGCGCGACCACCTTTGTCTCCCCAGTGGCGATGTTTACACGCCACACAGGTACGGAATAATATGCTGGTCGTGAGCGGGAATTTAACTCGTGTGGCCTCGTTGGGTTGCATGAGTGGGTGGATGAGTGGGTGGGTG
This sequence comes from Lampetra fluviatilis, assembly GCF_964198595.1. Taxonomy (NCBI): domain Eukaryota; kingdom Metazoa; phylum Chordata; class Hyperoartia; order Petromyzontiformes; family Petromyzontidae; genus Lampetra; species Lampetra fluviatilis. The sequence goes on from NC_136310.1 coordinate 9,529,644, forward strand.
AGTGAGTGGGTGAGTGAGTGAGTGGGTGGGTGGGTGAGTGAGTGAGTGAGTGGGTGGGTGAGTGGGTGGATGGGTGGGTGAGTGAGTGGGTGAGTGAGTGGGTGGGTGGGTGAGTGAGTGGATGGGTGGGGGAGTGAGTGGGTGAAAGAGTGAATGGATGAGTGGGTGAGTGGGTGGGTGAGTGAGCCAGTGGATTCATTAGTGGATGAGTGAATGGTAGAGTTGGTGAGCGAGTGGGTGACTGGATGGGTGAGCAAATATATGACTCAAGAGACCAAGATAAGAGTCTTATTCGCGAGAAATGACAAAGCGAAATACGTAAAATAAAGTTACAGCAACGAAGCAAGTAGACACCAGCACACAAAAACAGCTGCAATGTCAGACGAAGTATTGCCAATATCGCGTCAAGACAAATCACTGATAGATTAACTAACCATTTTGATTTTATCAGCTAAGGCACACTGAGCTGTATTGCTCTTTTGCAGAAGCGACTTGGCCACAATTGATAGCTCAACGAAGTGGTTTATCATCAGCCGAACTCTCTAAACGCGTGATGTTGTTGATTCTAAATGTGGAGGGAAAAAACAGAGAACCCGGAGAAAAATCCACGCGACCACGGACAGAGAGAGAGAGAGACACGCAAACTCCAAATAAACAGCAGCAGGCGTCAGGGTCAGTATCGACCCACGACCTCCTTTATATCAGGCGAGGTAGTTAAAATCTCCTAGCCACCGTGGTGCCCAGATGATGATTTTTTTCCCGTAGCGTGACTTAGCTGGGGCAGATGATTTTCACACGGATCACAGCACCACCACCACCACCACTGCACCGTTGAGTTACAGAATCACTGAACAAAGACAGCGAGCGGCTATTTTTTTTTTTGGGGGGGGGGAGGGGAGGGAGGCATTGTGATGAATCTTAGGGCCACGCGACTGCTGAACGATAGGGGTGGAGGCTGAGCCGCTAGGATGGGTGGGGTAAGTTCGTCTTCTCGGCTGGCGGTACAGCAAGTGGGTTGTTGTAAGTGACCGCCTCTGGGCGAGTGAGTGTGTAGTAGCGAGTTAGGGCGCTTCGCTACGAATCCCGGGGACCCGAGTTCGATTCCCGCTCACGGCCGCCAACACCGGTGACGATTATCTGAACCGGTCCTTGGCCTCCCCTAGGTCTACTCAGCCTCAAATGAGTACCTGGCGCGGTGTGTAAACATCGCCACTGGGGAGACAAAGGCGTCCGGGCGTGGTGCTGGCCTACCAAACCCCCTCGTGTACCGTGCCGGCCTTCATAGGTGCTCGCTAACAGCACTTTGCCCCAACAGTCTGCTAAGGCTAAACGGGGGGAGTTGTGTCTGTTTGGTTTCTGTGCGTATATACCTATGCTCATGAGTCTGTGTGTATCTGTGTGCATGTCGCTGTGTGTGTCTGTGTGTATCTGTGTATATCTGTGTGTCTCTGTGTGTATTTGCGTGTATCTGTGTGTATCTGTGTGTATCTGTGTGTATCTGTGTGTATCTGTCTGTCTGTGGGCATGTCGCTGTGTGTATGAGGATGTGAGCGTGTACACATGCCGGCTCTCATAGGTGCTACTCGCCAACGGCACTTGCCCCAACACTCTTGTCAAGGCTACACGTGGGGGACCTTTGTCTTTGTTTGCCTGTGTGTCTCGCCACCGTCGGGGTGATCTCGATAGACTTGAACCGCGGCCTCCGCGGGTGGTTGAGAGAAGCATACGGAGACGTTAGGCAATTAGCACAATTAATTAAGTGACTTTGCATGACAACCACGTGGCAGTGAAAGGCGCGTGTGGGTTCGGGAGATCAAGGGGGAGGGGCGCGGGGGAAGGGGGAGGGCTCAGTGGGGAGTCGCTAATGACACTAATTAATGTGAGCACGTGACGGATTAAGCATGGTCACTTGTGTCGCCACGTGCCGTGATGCAGGTGAGCTGCAGTGTGTGTGTGCTAGGTCGACTCAGCCTCAAATGAGTAGCTGGTGCGGAGTGTAAACATCGTCACTGGGGGAGACAAAGGCGGTCGGGCGCGGTGCTGGCCACCCACCCCCTCGTGTGCCGTGCCGGCCTTCATAGATGCTGGCTAACAGCACTTGCCCCAACAGCCTGTTAAGGCTATGCGGGGGATCTTTGTCTTGGGTTTGTTGAATATCAGCACCACGGACAGCGCTCATTTTGCTCAAAGCGCTGCGCGAGACGGGAGTGGTGGTGCAGTGGTTAGCGCGCTGCGCTACAAACGGCCACGAGTTCGATTCCCGCTCTCGGCGATCTAACACCGGTGACGATTATCTGAACCGGTCCTGGGTCTTCACTAGGTTGACTCAGCCTCAAATAAGCATCTGGTGCGGTGTGTAAAATACATCGCCACTAGGGAGACAAAGGCGGCCGGGCGTGGTGCTGACCACCCACCCCCTCGTGTGCCGTGCCGGCCTTCATAAGTGGTGCTCGCTAACAGCACTTGCCCCAAAAGTCTGTTGAGGCTACGCGGGGGATCTTTGTCTTGGTATGTACGTGGGTGGTATTCTGTGTACGTGCCTGTGTGTGTGTGCGTGTCTGTAAGTATTCACGGCCTGTTATCGTTCCACTGCTGGATGAAGGCGTCCATCGGTTATTGGGTTTTGTTTAACCATACTTCACCACCCTGGTGAAGGGCGTTGTCCGGGCCCGGTTGAGACGTCACACGCCGCCACTGACACCACCCCACGTGTCGCCAGGTTCGTATCGCGATGCGCTAACCACTGCGCCACCCCTCCCTTCCGCCAGCAAGCATCTACGTGTACATGAAGTTGTATAGACATCTTCTTGGTTCTTTCGGTAAAGTCACGTAGAAGGGAAGTAATAAAATAATAAAAATGAAACATAATAAACAATTCTCACGACATTTCGGCCACAACGCAAGCAGTCGTCCTCAGGTGAAAACCAGGTCTGTCGAGGCGACAGCCTCTGAAATGTGTGCAGTCAGACGCTGTCTCCCCGACAGACCAGGTTTTCACCTGAGGACGGCTGCTTGCGTTGTGGTCGAAACGTCGAGAGAATTGTTTTATTATGTTTTATTTTTTATTGTTTCATTACTTCCCTTCTACGTGACTTTACCGAAAGAACCAAGAAGATGAATCCCTGCAGTCACGAAAGCTTTAAATCGAAATTGTATAGATACCTACACATACCGGCCTGCCTGTACACTGACACACGTACCTGCAAGTACGTGTACACAAACACGTATAGCTGTGTTCCTGTACACTCCTACATATACATATAAAGACAAAGATTCTCCCTATAATCCTGAACAGACACCGAGAAAGGCCGACACGGCACACGCGGGGAGTGGGTATCCAACACCACGCACGGCCGCCTTTGTCTCCCCAATGCCGAGACTCATTTGAGGCTAAGTCAACCTAGGGGACGTCCAGGGCCGGTTCAGATATACGTCACTGGTGTTGCCATCTGTCCACAAACACGCGCCTGTACCCTGTACACACACACACACACGTATATGTAACCTATAAACATACACACGCGTACCCTGTACACATACATAAACACGCGTGTACACACACATATACACGTGTATATTGTACACACACACACAAACACACGCGTGCACACACACACGCCCCTGTATCCTGTAACCACAGACACACACGCGTAACCTGTACTCACACACACGCGGTTACAACACACACACGGTTATACACACATGCGTGTACACACACACGCGTACACACACACACACGCGTGTACACACACACACACGCGCAACCTGTACTCACACACATGCGCCTGTACCCTGTACACACACATGCGTGTACCTTGTCCACGCACACACGCGGTTACAACACACACGCGTACACACACACACGCGTGTGTACACACACACGGGCACACACACACGCACACACCGTGAACCTCTCTCACCTGCGTCAGCACCGCCTCCACTCGCTGCTGGAGTCGATCGTCGATGAGACCGGCACCTCCAGGGCCCCCAGGGCCTCCTAGCCCGGCCAGGGAGGAGCCCTCAGCGGGCCGGCGGAACGGACTCGCGCTCAGCGGTCTGGGCAGCAGGGCCGTGACCCCGAGCGAGAAGAGGAGCAGCACGCACGTGGTGGGCATGGCGGGCATCGTGTGCGAGCTGGGAGGGCGGCAGTAGCAGCGGGGGGCTGGTGGGGTGGCGGTGGCGGCGGTGGCGGGCTCCGGTTGATTAGTCAGCTCGTTAATGAGTGACTGATCAGCGAGGGCGCGTTCGTTAGGGGGTGGTTGGTGGTGGTTGGTGGTGGTTGGTGGTGGTGGTGGTGGTGGCGGGGAGTTACTCAAAGTACCGACACAGGAGCTGCAGAGAGATCGAGATGGGGGGACAGAGAGAGGAAGGAGTGAGTAGCCGGCAGAGGGAATGAATGAAGGAATGAAGAATGAAATTTGTCAGCGGTAGGGTGGTGGTGGGGGGGGGTGACTGGGCTCCTGAGCGCGCTCTGGATGAGACCCGCGCGACCGTCTCACCTTTATACCTGAGCGCGCGCCACGGGGGGGGGGGGGGGGGGGGGGGGTTCAGGGTGGGGGGGAGGTCAGGGAGGGTGGGGGTGGGGTCAGGGGGGAGGGGGGGTGCATGACGTCATTATTTGTGTCTCACACCTCCCCCCCACTTTTAGCCCATCCACCGTCCCCCACCACTCCCCAACCCTCACCCCTCCCTTCTTCTCCCCCCGCCACCCTCCCGGGTACCTGAGCCCCCCCCCCCCCCTCACCCCCTCGCCCCCCCCCCCCCCACTGTGGTGATGAGACTTTTTGCCCCCCCCCCCCTTTATACCCCCCCCCACCCCCCACCCCCCACCCCCCACCCCTCACTCAGGTGTGACGCACGCGCCGCTATCTCGGCCCCTGTCGCGCGCCCCTTTGTGATTGCGCAACCGCGCGGTCATTAATTAATTGGGGGGGGGGGTCATTAATTTTGGGGGGTTGGCGGTGGGGGGCGGAAGGGGGGGGGTGCCTGGATCGCGCTTTTGTTTGTGGCGAGGTCGGGGGGGGGTGGAGGAGAGTGGGCGGTGGTGGTGGTGAGTGACGCACTCACCACCACCATCATTAACGCCACCACCACCATCATTATCACCAGCACCACCATCATCACCACCATCATCACCACCACCATCATCATCACCGCCACCACCATCATCACCATCATCACCACCACCATCATCACCACCAACATCACCGCCACCACCACCACCATCATCACCGCCACAACCACCACCACCATCATCACCACCATCATCACCACCATCATCACCATCATCACCGCCACCACCACCATCATCACCGCCACAACCACCACCACCATCATCACCACCATCATCACCACCATCATCACCACCACCATCATCACCGCCACCACCACCATCATCACCGCCACCACCAGCACCACCATCATCACCACCATCGTCACCACCATCATCACCACCACCATCATCACCGCCACAACCACCACCATCATCACCACCACCACCACCATCATCGCCACCATCATCACCGCCACCATCATCACCGCCACCATCATCACCGCCACCACCACACCTAAGGCTGTGCGAACTTACTCCTATGCATTCATACACACCTGGGCATACCTATTCACACCAACTCATCATCTCACTCCCACTCACACCAACTCACACCCACTCACACCCAGTCACACCCACTAACACCCACTCACACCCACTCACACCCACAAACACCCACTCACTCCCACTCACACCCACTCACACCCACTCACACCCACCCACACACACCCACTCACACCCACTCACATCCACAAACAAAGAACAAAGAACCCCCGTATAGCCTTTAACAGACTGTTGGGGCAAGTGCTGTTAGCGAGCACCTATGAAGGCCGGAACGGCACACGTGGGGGTGGGTGGCCAGCACCACGCCCGACCGCCTTTGTCTCCCCAGTGGCGATGTTTACACACCGCACCAGGTACTCATTTGAGGCTGAGTCGACCTAGGGGAGGCCCGGGACCGGTTCAGATAATCGTCACTGGTGTTGGCCGTGAGCAGGAATCGAATTCGTGTCGCCGGGTTCATAGCGCAGCGCGCTAACACTCACACCCACTCACACTCACACCCACGCACACCCACTCACACTCACTCACACTCACTCACACTCACTCACACCCACTCACACCCACTCACACCCACTCACACTCACTCACACTCACTCACACTCACACCCACTCACACCCACTCACACTCACTCACACTCACTCACACTCACACCCACTCACACCCACTCACACTCACACCCACTCACACTCACTCACACCCACTCACACTCACTCACACTCACACCCACTCACACCCACTCACACTCACTTACACCCACTCACACTCACTCACACCCACTCACACTCACTCACACTCACACCCACTCACACCCACTCACACTCACTTACACCCACTCACACTCACACTCACACCCACTCACACTCACACCCACTCACACTCACTCACACCCACTCACACTCACACCCACTCACACTCACTCACACCCACTCACACTCACTTACACCCACTCACACTCACACCCACTCACACTCACTCACACTCACTCACACTCACACCCACGCACACCCACTCACACTCACACCCACTCACACTCACTCACACCCACTCACACTCACTCACACTCACTCACACTCACACCCACGCACACCCACTCACACTCACACCCACTCACACTCACACCCACTCACACTCACTCACACTCACTCACACTCACACCCACGCACACCCACTCACACTCACACCCACTCACACTCACTCACACCCACTCACACTCACTCACACCCACTCACACTCACACCCACTCACACTCACTCACACCCACTCACACCCACTCACACCCACTCACACTCACTTACACCCACTCACACTCACACCCACGCACACCCACTCACACTCACTCACACCCACTCACACCCACTCACACTCACACCCACGCACACCCACTCACACCCACTCACACTCACTCACACCCACTCACTCACACCCAATCACACTCACACCCACTCACACTCACTCACACCCACTCACACCCACTCACACCCACTCACCCTCACTCACACTCACTTACACCCACTCACACTCACACCCACGCACACCCACTCACACTCACTCACACCCACTCACACCCACTCACCCTCACTCACACTCACACCCACTCACACCTACTCACACTCACTTACACCCACTCACACTCACACCCACGCACACCCACTCACACTCACTCACACCCACTCACACCCACTCACACTCACTCACACTCACACCCACTCACACTCACTCACACCCACTCACACTCACTTACACCCACTCACACTCACACCCACTCACACTCACTCACACCCACTCACTTACACCCACTCACACCCACGCACACCCACTCACACTCACTCACACCCACTCACACCCACTCACACTCACTCACACCCACTCACACACACTCACACCCACTCACTTACACCCACTCACACTCACACCCACGCACACCCACTCACACTCACTCACACCCACTCACACCCACTCACACTCACTCACACTCACACCCACTCACACTCACTCACACCCACTCACACTCACTCACACCCACTCACACTCACACCCACGCACACCCACTCACACTCACTTACACCCACTCACACTCACTCACACCCACTCACACTCACACCCACGCACACCCACTCACACTCACTCACACCCACTCACACTCACACCCACGCACACCCACTCACACTCACTCACACCCACTCACACTCACTCACACTCACACCCACGCACACCCACTCACACTCACTCACACCCACTCACACTCACACCCACGCACACCCACTCACACTCACTCACACTCACACCCACTCACACCCACTCACACTCACTCACACCCACTCACACTCACACCCACGCACACCCACTCACACTCACTCAAACCCACTCACACTCACACCCACGCACACCCACTCACACTCACTCACACCCACTCACACCCACTCACACTCACTCACACTCACACCCACTCACACTCACTCACACCCACTCACACTCACTCACACCCACTCACACTCACTCACACTCACACTCACTCACATTCACTCACACTCACACCCACTCACACCCACTCACACTCACACCCACTCACACCCACTCACACCCACTCATTCCCACTCACTCACACTCAGTCACACCCACTCACACCCACTCACACCCACTCACACCTACTCACACCCACACTCACACCCACTCACTCACACCTACTCACACCCACTCACACTAACTCACTCACACCCACTCACTCCCACTCACTCCCACTCAGACTCACTCACACCCACTCACAACCACTCACACCCACTCACACCCACTCACACTCACTCACACCCACTCACACCCACTCACACTCACTCACACTCACTCACTCACTCACACCCACTCACACCCACTCACACCATCTCACACCCACTCACACATTCACACCCACTCACACATTCACACCCACTCACACCCACTCACACCCACTCACACTCACTCCCACTCACACTCACTCACTCACTCACACTCACTCACACCCACTCACACTCACTCACACCATCTCACACCCACTCACACATTCACACCCACTCACACCCACTCACACCATCTCACACCATCTCACACCCACTCACACTCACTCACACTCACTCACACCCACTCACACCCACACTCACTCACACCCACTCACACCATCTCACACCATCTCACACCATCTCACACCCACTCACACTCACTCACTCACACTCACTCACACCCACTCACTCACACCCACTCACACCCACTCACACCATCTCACACCACTCACACCATCTCACACCCACTCACACTCACTCACACTCACTCACACCCACTCACACCCACTCACACCCACTCACACTCACTCACACTCACTCACACCCACTCACACCCACTCACACTCACTCACTCACTCACACCATCTCACACCCACTCACACATTCACACCCACTCACACATTCACACCCACTCACACCCACTCACACCCACTCACACCCACTCACACATTCACACCCACTCACACCCACTCACACCCACTCACACTCACTCCCACTCACACTCACTCACTCACTCACACTCACTCACACCCACTCACACTCACTCACACCATCTCACACCCACTCACACATTCACACCCACTCACACCCACTCACACCATCTCACACCATCTCACACCCACTCACACTCACTCACACTCACTCACACCCACTCACACCCACACTCACTCACACCCACTCACACCATCTCACACCATCTCACACCCACTCACACTCACTCACTCACACTCACTCACACCCACTCACTCACACCCACTCACACCCACTCACACCATCTCACACCACTCACACCATCTCACACCCACTCACACTCACTCACACCCACTCACACCCACTCACACCCACTCACACTCACTCACACTCACTCACACCCACTCACACCCACTCACACTCACTCACTCACTCACACCATCTCACACCCACTCACACATTCACACCCACTCACACATTCACACCCACTCACACCCACTCACACCCACTCACACCCACTCACACCCACTCACACTCACTCCCACTCACACTCACTCACTCACTCACTCACACTCACTCACACCCACTCACACTCACTCACACCATCTCACACCCACTCACACCATCTCACACCCACTCACACATTCACACCCACTCACACCCACTCACACCATCTCACACCATCTCACACCCACTCACACTCACTCACACTCACTCACACCCACTCACACCCACACTCACTCACACCATCTCACACCATCTCACACCATCTCACACCATCTCACACTCACTCACACTCACTCACACCCACTCACTCACACCCACTCACACCATCTCACACCACTCACACCATCTCACACCCACTCACACTCACTCACACCCACTCACACCCACTCACACTAACTCACACTCACTTACACCCACACTCACTCACACCCACTCACACCCACTCACACTCACACTCACTCACACTCACACCCACTCACACTCACTCACACCCACTCACACTCACTCACACTCACTCACACTCACTCACACTCACTCACACTCACTCACACCCACTCACACTCACTCACTCACACTCACTCACACCCACTCACACCTACTCACCCCCACACTCACTCACACTCACTCGCACCCACTCACACTCACTCACACCCACTCACACTCAATCACACTATCTCACACACACTCACACCTACACCCACTCACACCCACTCACACCAACACACACCCACTCACACCATCTTACACCCACTCACACCCACTCACACCCACTCACACCATCTCACTCACACCCACTCACTCCCACAATCACAGACCCCCCGGTACAGCATTGACATGCTGTGGGGCCAAGGGCTGTTAGCGAGAAGCTCTGAAGACGGGACTTGAACTCGGTTCGCCGCGTTCGCAGCGCGGCGCACGACCCCTACAACAACAACAACAATGACAGCCGCCTTCCTTTCGTCACTACGTGGCGGTGACCTCACCACGGCGCCTATGCCAGACTAGGTGCACTTGGAGGCCACGTGAAGTGTGGAAGTCACGGGACAAACCCAGCTGCCATGAGCTGACTGGCAAATGCACCACCTGCGCTGCTCACTGCTGCGTTTTAGCGGCCCGGCGCTCCGCTCGTTGTTGTGAGCGTCGCTTCTCTGGCCTCCGCTGTTGCTGGAGGGCGACTGCCTCCAACTGCCCAGTAGCCGCAGCAGCGTCCTTCACAAGCCTCCTCCTCCTCCACTCCACAGAGGCCGATCTTGACACCGCTGGTACCGATTTTTGGCAAGTCCACTCAGCTCCACGTCCTCCTGTACCGCATCAGCTCCATCACTTCTCTAGCCAGTGCCGCCCACGTTAAGCCCCCTCTATCCGGCCAAACAGAATCTGCTTGAGCAACATGGGGTGGCTGGGCATGCGAGCTACGTGACCCAGCTAACACAGCCTCGGCTGCCGAAGGAGTTCGCTGATGGGACTGTGTCCAGATCTCTCAAGGATCTGTGAGCTCCTCGCTTTAACCAGGATGGATCGTAAGGTCGCTCACCCCATCTCACTCACCCCACCTCACTCACCCCACCTCACTCACCCCACCTCACTCACCCCACTCACCCACCCCACCTCACTCACCCCACCTCACTCACCCCACTCACCCACCCCACCCCACCTCACTCACTCACTCACCCCACCTCACTCACCCCACCTCACTCACCCCACTCACCCACCCCACCCCACCTCACTCACTCACCTCACTCACCCCACCTCACTCACACCAACTCACTCACCCACCCCACCTCACCCACCCCACTCACCCCATCGAACTCACCCCACCTCACTCACCCCACCTCACTCACCCCACCTCACTCACTCACCTCACCCCACCTCACTCACCCCACCTCACTCACTCCACTCACCCATCCCACCTCACTCAACCACCTCACTCACTCACTCACTCACCCCACCTCACTCACCCCACCTCACTCACTCACCCCACCTCACCCACCCCACTCACCCCATCGAACTCACCCCACCTCACTCACCCCACCTCACTCACCCCACCTCACTCACTCACCTCACCCCACCTCACTCACCCCACCTCACTCACTCCACTCACCCATCCCACCTCACTCAACCACCTCACTCACTCACTCACTCACCCCACCTCACTCACCCCACCTCACTCACTCACCTCACTCACCCCACCTCACTCACCCCACCTCACCCTCACCTCACTCACCCCACCTCACCCACCCCACTCACCCCATCGAACTCACTCCACCTCACTCACCCCACCTCACTCACCCCACCTCACTCACTCACCTCACTCACCCCACCTCACTCACCCCACCTCACTCACTCACTCACTCACTCACTCACTCACCTCACTCACCCCACTCACCCCACCTCACTCACCCACCTCACTCACTCACTCTCTCACTCACTCACTCACTCACCTCACTCACCTCACTCACCTCACTCACTCACCCCACCTCACTCACCCCACCTCACTCACTCACTCACCTCACCCCACTCGCCCCACCTCACTCACCCCACCTCACTCACCCACCTCACTCACCCCACTCACTCACCCCACTCACTCACCCCACCTCACTCACTCACCTCACTCACCCCACCTCACTCACTCACCCACCTCACTCACCCCACCTCACCCACCCACCTCACTCACCCCACCTCACCCACCCACCTCACTCACCCCACCTCACCCACCCACCTCACTCACCCACCTCACCCACCTCACACCGCACACCTAGGGAGGGGAGAGACGCACGGATGAGAGATGTGAGGGGTGGGAGCGAGAGTGGTGGGAGATGTGACGGGCGGGAGGAGAGGAAGTGAGGGGAGGGAGAGGGAGACGCTTTTGGGAGAAGGGAGGGGGCGAGAAAGATTCGGCGGGGGGCGGGGTGAGAGGGGGGGGGGCGAGGGGGGAGGGAGAGAGGGAATGGAGTTAGGAGCCTCCATTCTCTGTAATCATCTGTTCGTTAGGCGAGTTGGGTGGGCGGCGGGGGGAGGGGGAATGGGGGATCAGGGCGGGGGCGAGGGGGGGTCGGGGCGAGTGGCGTCAGAGATGCACGCAGCGGCGAGTACCTCCAGATGCATCATCATCATAACCATCATCATCATAACCATCATCATAACCATCATCATCATCATAACCATCATCATAACCATTGTCATCAACATCATCACAACCATCGTCATCATCAACATCCACATCGTCATTATCAACATCACAACCATCATCATAACCATCATCATAACCATCATAACCATCATCATAACCATCATCATAACCATCATCATAACCATTGTCATCATAACCATTGTCATCAACATCATCACAACCATTGTCAACATCAATATCCACATCGTCATCATCAGCATCACAACGATCGTCATTATGAGCATCGCTACCATCGTCATCATCAACATCCACATCGTCATTATCAACATCACAACCATCTTCATTATCATCAACATCAACATCATCAGCAGCAGCATTGTCACCCACATAATTGCAGCTATCATCAGCAGCAGCAAGCAGAATCGTCATCCACATCATCACAACCATGGTCAGCATCACATCATCAACATCGCATCGTCAGCATCAATACAATATCATCATCACAACCATTACCATGAGCATCTACACAGCCACAAATGTCATCAAAACCATCATCGTCATCATCAATATAAGCTGTATCATATCAATCAACATTTCATCTCATCGTCATGATCACCATCGTCATCATCACTGCATCTCCAGCATCATCATCATCATCAGGACCACTACCATCATCACCCATCATCATCAACTCCGCGTGTTCACTCGGGAAACTCTCACTGAGCCTCAAGACTCATTTTCAAAGGAGGGTCCTGCCCACTTTCCGGCGATGTTGCTGTTGCTGCTGCTGCCGCTGCCGCTGTACGATCCCAGCTGAGTGATTCTCCAGGTCATCATTCAACAATTGGCGATGTCCTGTTGCCGATAGCAGTTCCACAGCGTGTGTGGGTTTAGCTACAGTATGTGAAGGAGGGAAGCGGAGAACCCGGAGGAACCCCACGCGATGTTTGTGCCAGGCAAGGTGCACTTCTGAGGACACGTGAAGTGTTGACGACGAGCTTTCAGAAAGGTCACGGGATAGACGCAGCAGGTGCCACGGGTTGACTGCCTGAGATGACTGACCGATGCACCGCCTGTGCCCCCTACTGTGCCAACTTGCTGGTGCTTTATCCGCCTACGCTCCGCTCGTTGTTGTGAGCGTCGCTCCTCCCCCGCCCTCCGTTGTTGTAGGAGGGCGACTGCCTCCAACTGCCCAGCAGCAGCGTCCTTCACTGCCCTCCTCCACTGAGGCCGATCTTGACACCGCTTGCACCAATCTTTGGTAAATCCGAACAGCTCCAAATTCTCATGTATTGTATCACTCCATCTCTTCTCTAGCCCGTGTCGCGCCTGTTTAGCTCCCTCTATCCGGCCAAACAGAAGCTGATTGGGCATGTGGTGGCTGGGCATGCGGGCTACGTGACCCAGCCAACGCAGCCTCGCCTGCCGGAGGAGCTCATTGATGGGAACTGTGTCCGAGGTGTTTCAAAGATTTGTGAGCTCCTCACACATCCCAGTCCGGTTAAACCCAGGATCGATCGTAGGCAGGGCCAGCCTGAATGTTTCTTTAGAGCGCTCCACGTTTCACAAGCATAGAGAAGGGAGGTAAAAACTGAAGACAGCTTCGTATGGAGTGATGGGCCAGGTAGCTTCCACGCAGCGTTACGCAGCCGACGGCAAAGAGAATTCCGCTCGGCAGATTTGGAGTGAGACCTCCGTTGCGAAAACCGGAACTGGTCGTAAACACACTGCCCAAGTATGGCACCTTCTCCACTCTCTCCACAACTGCCCCATCACTCATGGCGAGTGGCGGGAGGGAAGCATTCCATGGCATAGAATACCCAGGCAAGTGCTTTACTTGTGTGAGGATGATGGTCGCCAATTCCTTCACAGAGTGGGCACCGACTACCAGATCATCCGCACGCATAACATGGTTGACCATTAGGGTGAGCCATCCCTTGACCACACCCGGGCATCGATCATAACCAACCCATTGTATCTATACCAGATGGAAATCCCACCGGTACATTCATGGAAAGCGTCTAGATCTACGTGGCCAAAATTTATTTTCAACATTCTTACCAGGTAAAACATTCTTAACAGGCACAACATTCTTACCAGGCACAACATTCTTACCAGGCAAAGCCCACCGAGCTATTAACTTAACTTTCAGAACAGACCTGGCCACAAATGCCAGCTCAACAAAGTGGCTCATCACGTGGTGGCTCCGCAAACTTCTCCTCAGCGGCCTAGGAAAGGGGGCGATGTTGACTAAACCCTCGTCAGGATCTTTGCCGGCACACCGAGGAGGGAAGATGCCCCGGTAGTTGTTGCAGTCAGTGCGTGCAATCCTACCTGGGCAACCTTCAAATCCAGCAGAGCCCGTCCTGTGGACCAGACGGTTGTAATGATGTCACGTCGGCAGTCTGCACACAAACGCCACCCTCCCACACCAGTTCACTTGAGAGGTCCTCTCGGCCCGGCGCTCTACCTTGTTTCAAGCTCCAGATTGCCCTTCGAGCTTCCTCAACAGATGGCGCATCGGGCCAGCCAGGGAACAGCTTCAAGTGATGTGAGACGCAGCAGCAGCAGCAGCAGCACCGGCACGGTCAACCCCCACATTGACCTGTGATGTTGGCCGAGCTGAGGGGTTTCATCTCCTCCCAAGACCTCACAGAGATGTTCAGCAAAGCTGCGAACCTCTTGTTAGTCGGGGGGAAGGGGGGGGGGGGCTGAGATCGGATTATCGTTCTTTCCCTAAAGGATGCTGGTTGGTGTGGCGCTGCAAGTTACTTTTATGATGAGGCAGACCCAGACCGAACCTCCCCTACACCCCCCACACCCCACACCGCTCCACTCGGGGGTCTTCCCGAAGGGAGACGCCACTGCGAATCTCCGAACGTTGACTGCGTGGCAAAGGCTGCCTGTCCTCTGTCGGGAGCTCGACTGTTACCACCTGGACCTCTGCGAAATACTGGGAGTCCTGTGGCCTGGCTCTGGCTCCTGTCACAGTGACGGATGGACAGTCCTCTACGCATAGCGGCGCAGGAATCTGCCAAACAACAGGGAGCGGTTCTTCTTTTCAACAAAGGCACGTGGGAGCGTGGCGGCGAGGTTTGTCAATCCTGGAAGTCCCCGGCTAATGTGTGGCACGCCTCTCCATCAACGGGAGGTGAGGAATGGTGCTGGTGGTGGTGGTGCTGGTTGCTCGCCTCCACAGACTATGAACATGAGCGCAGGGACGCAGACAGACCCGAGGAGTCCGATGCCTTCTAAGACCTCCTGTCCCAGGTGCTCGCTAAAGTGGCCCCTCGGGATAGAGTCATCCTGTTGGGTGACTTTATGACGCTGGCACCTGGTCTGGAGTGATTGGAATGCATGGGCCAGATCAGTTCAAGAGCAATAGTAGGAGGCTGCTAGACTTCTGTGCAACCCATGGGCAGTAATCTGCCATCATGTTTGAGTCCCATCGGCCTTGGTAACGTTCTTCCATAACTTGAATGTCTTGATGAAAGCGTTCACCTTGCTCTTCGCTCACGTGACCAATGTTCTCTGGAAACTGGGCCACGTGACTATGTAAGTAGTGAACCATGATGCTCATTCTGCATCCAAGTGCTTGGAAACTCAAGAGCAGCTCCTCCACAATCTCTCGATAGTTGTCCGCTTTCCTGTTCCCAAGGAAATTCCGCACCACATCAGAGAATGCATTCCAAGCTCTAGCCCTCTGCCACAGTCATTGTTGTAACACAGTGTGGATCCCCGATGAGTGTTCTTATTTGAGGGCCATCAAACATTCCTGCCTTTTTCTTCTCGGCAACTGACGCTTGAAAAGGTTGGACATATTTACAGTGAGGAAAAAAACGTATTTGATCCCCAGCTGATTTTGTACGTTTGCCCACTGACAAGAAAATTATCAGTCTATAATTTTAATGGTAGGTTTATTTGAACAGTGAGAGATAGAATAACAACAACAAAATCCAGAAAAACGCATGTCAAAAATGTTATAAATTGATTTGCATTTTAATGAGGGAAATAAGTATTTGACCCCCTCTCAAACAGAAAGATTTCTGGCTCCCAGGTGTCTTTTATACAGGTGGTAACAAGCTGAGATTAGGAGCACACTCTTAAAGGGAGTGCTTCTAATCTCAGCTTGTTACCTGTATAAAAGACACCTGTTCACAGAAGCAATCAATCAATCAGATACCAAACTCTCCACCATGGCCAAGACCAAAGAGCTCTCCAAGGATGTCAGGGACAAGATTGTAGACGTGCACAAGGCTGGAATGGGC
This sequence comes from Lampetra fluviatilis, assembly GCF_964198595.1. NCBI lineage: Eukaryota > Metazoa > Chordata > Hyperoartia > Petromyzontiformes > Petromyzontidae > Lampetra > Lampetra fluviatilis. The sequence continues at coordinate 9,546,664 of NC_136310.1, forward strand.
TACAAGACCATCGCCAAGCAGCTTGGTGAGAAGGTGACAACAGTTGGTGCGATTATTCGCAAATGGAAGAAACACAAAAGAACTGTCAATCTCCCTCGGCCTGGGGCTCCATGCAAGATCTCACCTCGTGGAATTGCAATGATCATGAGAACGGTGAGGAATCAGCCCAGAACTACACGGGAGGATCTTGTCAATGATTTCAAGGCAGCTGGGACCATAGTCACCAATAAAACAGTTGGTAACACACTACGCCGTGAAGGACTGAAATCCTGCAGCGCCCGCAAGGTCCCCCTGCTCAAGAAAGCACATATACATGCCCGTCTGAAGTTTGCCAATGAACATCTGAATGATTCAGAGGACAACTGGGTGAAAGTGTTGTGGTCAGATGAGACCAAAATGGAGCTCTTTGGCGTCAACTGAACTCGCCGTGTTTGGGGGAGGAGGAATGCTGCCTATGACCCCAAGAACACCATCCCCACCGTCAAACATGGAGGTGGAAACATTATGCTTTTGGGGTGTTTTTCTGCTAAAGGGACAGGACAACTTCACCGCATCAAAGGGACAATGGGCGGGGCCATGTACCGTCAAATCTTGGGTGAGAACCTCCTTCCCTCAGCCAGGGCATTGAAAATGGATCGTGGATGGGTTTTCCAGCATGACAATGACCCAAAACACACGGCCAAGGCAACAAAGGAGTGGCTCAAGAAGAAGCACATTAAGGTCCTGGAGTGGCCTAGCCAGTCTCCAGACCTTAATCCCATAGAAAATCTGTGGAGGGAGCTGAAGGTTCGAGGTGCCAAACGTCAGCCTCGAAATCGTAATGACTTGGAGACGATCTGCAAAGAGGAGTGGGACAAAATCCCTCCTGAGATGTGTGCAAACCTGGTGGCCAACTACAATACACCTCTGTGATTGCCAACAAGGGTTTTGCCACAAAGTACTAATTCATGTTTTGCAGAGGGGTCAAATACTTATTTTCCTCGTTAAAATGCAAATCAATTTATAACATTTTTGACATGCGTTTTTCTGGATTTTGTTGTTGTTATTCTGTTTCTCACTGTTCAAATAAACCTAAATTATAGATTGATCATTTCTTTGTCAGTGGGTAAATGTACAAAATCAGCAGGGGATCAAATACTTTTTTCCCTCACTGTAGCTGAAGCAGTTTCCAGTGTGATCGAGAGCTTTGACGAATTGCTTCATTAACCCAAGTTTTATGTGCAGTGGGGGAAATACAATTGTATTCCTATCAACCAGAGGCTCATTCTTGATGTTCTTGTCACCAGGCGTCAAACTGATTCTTGGTGGCCAGTTCTTTTTAACCCAGTGTTCTAATGTAGCCCTACTGTCCCAGTAGCACAGGAAACAAGGGCATTTGGTGTGACCTCCTTGCTGACCCAGCAGAAAATTAACCATTGTCAAATCAACACAAATTAGCCATCCATGAACATGGTATTCCCATCTATCCAGAACAATCTTGATGTTGGCATACGCTTCATTCATTTTTACAGAGTGTCCTATTGAGATTGAACCATATATATTTCTGTTGTGAAGTAACACACATTTCAAACTCCTTTTACTACTGTCAATAAAGAGTCTCCATTCACTTGAATCATATGCGGGCAGTCCCATATTGAGAAGAAGCCCTTCAACACCATTACAATAAACAAGTTGACCATCTGAATGGAAGCACTTTCGCAGTGCTGCTTCTCTGTTACGATTAAAGGAGACACTAGTGCCAGGTCTGAGTAGTCCTTTCTCTTGCAGCCTGGAAGCCAACAATTCAGCAGACTGCTTTGGCAAATACAAATCTCTTACAAGATCATTCAATTCAGGCTGACTAATCAGAGACATTTGATCACAATCTGCATCAGATGGCGTATATTCGATCTGAGCATCATCATCATCATCATCATCTGTAGAAGCAGGTAAACTGAGGGATTCAACGTCAATCTCTGGTAGCTCAGTAAATACAGGCACAGGTATTTCCTCACAGTGATCAACTGGTCGTCTGGCAGATGGGATATCTGGGTATTGTAAGTGTTGTTTGTTTTTCTTATTGAAACCTTTTACATTGACCAGGCAGAAGTAGCAGTTATCCAAATGGTTTGTAGGTTCTCTCCAAACCATTGGCACACCAAACTTCAGCTTCGCATTCTTTCCTTTAGACCATGATCGCAAAGTTTCAACACAGGTTTTACACACTTTGTGAGGAGCCCAATTGTTGTCTTGGTCTCCAAGTCGTACTTTAAAGTAGGCAAGATAAACCTTCTTGACAAAGGTATTAATGTTGCGCCTTTGATCCTGCAAAGTGAAGCTGCCACAGATGTAGCAGAAGATATCTGGGTCATTACTGCATTTCCTTCTTTCGGATGTTGTAGCCATTGTTAGATCACGCAATGCAGAAGAAAAATACTAAATAAATGTGGATATCTACATAAAATGATGTTATAAACACACTATCGTAAAAATACCGCACCATATTTTAACACTAAAGCCGTCACTGACTCGCAACAACTTGCAATCATAAGTGACAGAGTTAATTTTGGGTAAAATCAATGAAAATGGGGTATGCCGATAGCATAAAAATGACATGTGATAGAGCAAATCTGAGATCAGATTTGGAATCAGCACCCTGAAATTAGTCTAAAACAGCTGCAAAAGTCCAGGCCAGAAAATAAATAAAATAAATTGTTGACCAGTGTAATGTGGGAGCCAGAGGACATCCCTGTCGCACCCCAAGGTGTACAGGGAAAGCCTCTGACTCCCGGCCACGTAGTTTTACCCGGGCCCGCTCACCATCATGAAGGTCCTTAATGATCGTGAGCAGAGGGTCAGGGATTCCGAAAGCACGAATAACAACCCAAAGCCCAGGCCTACTGATGGTATCATAGGCATTGACCAGGTCAATAAAGCAGAGATGTAGGTCTTGTTGGAATTCCCTACACCTCTGCTGTAGCAGACGGACAGAAAATATGGCATCTGTGCAGGACCGCCCTTTCCTGAAACCGCATTGGGGCTCCGCAATCCTCTCCTCAGCGTGCCTAGCAAGGCGATGTTGAATAATCCTTGCCAGGACCTTTCCCAGCACACTGAGGAGTGAGATGCCCCTGTAGTTGTCACAGTCTGACACTGACACGCACACACAGACATACACATGTACACACAGTGACACTGACACGCACACACACACAGACATACACATGTACACACAGTGCCACTGACAAAGACACACACACTGACATAGACAAAGATCCCCCGTGTAGCTTCAATTGACTGTAGGGGCAAGTGCTGTTAGCGAGCACCTATGAAGGCCGGCACGGCACACGAGGGGGTGGGTGGCCAACACCACGCCCGGCCGCCTTTGTCTCCCCAGTGACGATGTTTACACACCACACACCAGGTACTCATTTGAGTCCGAGTCGACCTAGAGGAGGCCCAGGATCAGTTCAGATACTCATCACACGTGCTGTTGGCCGTGTGCGGGAATCGAACTCGGGTGGCCGGGTTCGTAGCGCGGCGTAGCGCTAACCGCTGCGCCACCGCTCCCCACGCACAGTGGGAGAGCCATCGGTCACAATCTCGTCCCCGGCGGCTGATTGTTTCAGCTGCAAATCAACCGAAATGGGATCGCGACTTCGTTCAAGACGCAGCAACATCCATCGTGGCAGGAAGCCCTCCTGGACCAAGAGACTCGCAGAGTCGTCCCCTGGGTGAACACCGCGGAGTGACGAGGATGATGGTGATGTCATGGTCGTGGTGGTCACGATGCTGCTGATGATGATGATGGTGATGTCATGGTCGTGGTGGTCACGATGCTGCTGATGATGATGGTGATGTCATGGTCGTGGTGATCACGATGCTGCTGCTGATGATGATGGTGATGTCATGATCGTAGTGGTCACGATGCTGCTGATGATGATGGTGATGTCATGGTCGTGGTGATCAGGATGCTGCTGATGATGATGGTGATGTCATGATCGTAGTGGTCACGATACTGCTGATGATGATGGTGATGTCATGGTCGTGGTGGTCACGATGCTGCTGATGATGATGGTGATGTCATGGTCGTGGTGGTCACGATGCTGCTGATGATGATGATGGTGATGTCATGGTCGTGGTGGTCACGATGCTGCTGATGATGATGGTGATGTCATGGTCGTGGTGGTCACGATGCTGCTGCTGATGATGATGGTGATGTCATGATCGTAGTGGTCACGATGCTGCTGATGATGATGGTGATGTCATGGTCGTGGTGATCACGATGCTGCTGATGATGATGGTGATGTCATGGTCGTGGTGGTCACGATGCTGCTGATGATGATGGTGATGTCATGGTCGTGGTGGTCACGATGCTGCTGATGATGATGGTGATGTCATGGTCGTGGTGGTCACGATGCTGCTGATGATGATGGTGATGTCATGGTCGTGGTGGTCACGATGCTGCTGATGATGATGGTGATGTCATGGTCGTGGTGGTCACGATGCTGCTGATGATGATGGTGATGTCATGGTCGTGGTGGTCACGATGCTGCTGATGATGATGGTGATGTCATGGTCGTGGTGGTCACGATGCTGCTGATGATGATGGTGATGTCATGGTCGTGGTGGTCACGATGCTGCTGATGATGATGGTGATGTCATGGTCGTGGTGGTCACGATGCTGCTGATGATGATGGTGATGTCATGGTCGTGGTGGTCACGATGCTGCTGATGATGATGGTGATGTCATGGTCGTGGTGGTCACGATGCTGCTGATGATGATGGTGATGTCATGGTCGTGGTGGTCACGATGCTGCTGATGATGATGGTGATGTCATGGTCGTGGTGGTCACGATGCTGCTGATGATGATGGTGATGTCAAGGTCGTGGTGGTCACGATGCTGCTGATGATGATGGTGATGTCATGGTCGTGGTGGTCACGATGCTGCTGATGATGATGGTGATGTCATGGTCGTGGTGGTCACGATGCTGCTGATGATGATGGTGATGTCATGATCGTAGTGGTCACGATGCTGCTGATGATGATGGTGATGTCATGGTCGTGGTGGTCACGATGCTGCTGATGATGATGATGGTGATGTCATGGTCGTGGTGGTCACGATGCTGCTGATGATGATGATGGTGATGTCATGATCGTAGTGGTCACGATGCTGCTGATGATGATGGTGATGTCATGGTCGTGGTGATCACGATGCTGCTGATGATGATGGTGATGTCATGGTCGTGGTGGTCACGATGCTGCTGATGATGATGGTGATGTCATGGTCGTGGTGGTCACGATGCTGCTGATGATGATGATGGTGATGTCATGGTCGTGGTGGTCACGATGCTGCTGATGATGATGATGGTGATGTCATGATCGTAGTGGTCACGATGCTGCTGATGATGATGGTGATGTCATGGTCGTGGTGATCACGATGCTGCTGATGATGATGGTGATGTCATGGTCGTGGTGGTCACGATGCTGCTGATGATGATGGTGATGTCATGGTCGTGGTGGTCACGATGCTGCTGATGATGATGATGGTGATGTCATGGTCGTGGTGGTCACGATGCTGCTGATGATGATGGTGATGTCATGATCGTAGTGGTCACGATGCTGCAGATGATGATGGTGATGTCATGGTCGTGGTGATCACGATGCTGCTGATGATGATGGTGATGTCATGGTCGTGGTGGTCACGATGCTGCTGATGATGATGGTGATGTCATGATCGTAGTGGTCACGATGCTGCTGATGATGATGGTGATGTCATGGTCGTGGTGGTCACGATGCTGCTGATGATGATGGTGATGTCATGGTCGTGGTGGTCACGATGCTGCTGATGATGATGGTGATGTCATGATCGTGGTGGTCACGATGCTGCTGATGATGATGGTGATGTCATGGTCGTGGTGGTCACGATGCTGCTGATGATGATGGTGATGTCATGATCGTAGTGGTCACGATGCTGCTGATGATGATGGTGATGATAGTGATGATGGTGATGTCATGATCGTAGTGATCACGATGCTGCTGATGATGCTGATGATGTTGATGTCATGGTCGTGGTGGTCACGATGCTGCTGCTGCTGATGATGTCGATGTCATGGTCGTGGTGGTCACGATGCTGCTGATGATGCTGATGATGCTGATGATGCTGATGATGTTGATGTCATGGTCGTGGTGGTTACGATGCTGCTGATGATGATGATGGTGATGTCATGATCGTGGTGGTCACGATGCTGCTGATGATGATGGTGATGTCATGGTCGTGGTGGTCACGATGCTGCTGATGATGATGGTGATGTCATGATCGTAGTGGTCACGATGCTGCTGATGATGATGGTGATGATGGTGATGATGGTGATGTCATGATCGTAGTGATCACGATGCTGCTGATGATGCTGATGATGTTGATGTCATGGTCGTGGTGGTCACGATGCTGCTGCTGATGATGTCGATGTCATGGTCGTGGTGGTCACGATGCTGCTGATGATGCTGATGATGCTGATGATGCTGATGATGTTGATGTCATGGTCGTGGTGGTCACGATGCTGCTGATGATGATGTTGATGTCATGGTCGTGGTGGTCACATTGCTGGTGCTGCTGATGATGATGATGGTGGTGATGATGGTGATGCGAGTGTTGAAGATGTCGAGAGTTCTTCACGATTCCTCTGGTGGTTGAGAATCACGTGATGGTGATGATGAAGTGATGATGATGATGTGATGGTCATCAATGCTATGACAATTCTTCTATCGATGGTGATGATGATGAAGTGATGATGATCATGCCGATGAGATGTCAATTGCTATGACAATGCTTCTAGCGATGGTGATAATTTGATGACATTCGTGGGTATTGTAGATGCTGATGGTGGCGATGATGATGATAGCTGATGATATGGATATTGATGCTGACGATGTGATGTTGATGATGGGTGTGATGCGACTGCTGCTGCTGATAATATCTGTGATGATGTGCATGTTGACGGTGATGACGATGTTGTTGGTGGTGATGTTGATGACGATGTTGTTGACGGTGATGTTCATCGTGATGATGTTGACAATGGTGATGTTGACGGTGATGTTGATGTTGACGACGATGTTGATGACAAAGTTGACAATGGTGATGTTGATGTTGACGATGGTGATCTAGATGTTGATGGTGATGTTGACAGTGATGTTGATGACGAAGTCGACAATGTTGATGTTGACGGTGATGTTGATGGTGATGTTGATGGTGATGACGATGTTGATGACAAAGTTGACAATGGTGATGTTGACGATGGTGATCTTGATGATGTTGATGATGACGAAGTCGACAATGGTGATGTTGACGGTGATGTTGATGTTGACGATGATGATGTTGACAGTGATGTTGACGATGTTGACATTGACGATGGTGATGTTGATGGTGATGTTGATGGTGATGACGATGTTGATGGTGATGTTGTATTCACTGGACACGCTTGGGTCGACATTGAGAGTCTCAGGCGGGGCGCGATGGCATCGCGCGGTTTATTCTGTGATTCTGTATTTTTTACAAAAGATGGTTTCATCCGGCAGGGTGTCTTGCGCAGAGCGCCGTGTTTCAGGTGCAGGGTGTCGTGTGTGAGGTGCAGGGTGTCGTGTGTGAGGTGCAGGGTGTCGTGTGTGAGGTGCAGGGTGTCGTGTGTGAGGTGCAGGGTGTCGTGTGTGAGGTGCAGGGTGTCGTGTGTGAGGTGAAGGGTGTCGTGAGTGAGGTGCAGGGTGTCGTGAGTGAGGTGCAGGGTGTCGTGAGTGAGGTGCAGGGTGTCGTGAGTGAGGTGCAGGGTGTCGTGTGTGAGGTGCAGGGTGTCGTGTGTGAGGTGCAGGGTGTCGTGTGTGAGGTGCAGGGTGTCGTGTGTGAGGTGCAGGGTGTCGTGTGTGAGGTGAAGGGTGTCGTGAGTGAGGTGCAGGGTGTCGTGTGTGAGGTGCAGGGTGTCGTGTGTGAGGTGCAGGGTGTCGTGTGTGAGGTGAAGGGTGTCGTGAGTGAGGTGCAGGGTGTCGTGAGTGAGGTGCAGGGTGTCGTGTGTGAGGTGCAGGGTGTCGTGTGTGAGGTGCAGGGTGTCGTGTGTGAGGTGCAGGGTGTCGTGTGTGAGGTGAAGGGTGTCGTGAGTGAGGTGCAGGGTGTCGTGTGTGAGGTGCAGGGTGTCGTGAGTGAGGTGCAGGGTGTCGTGAGTGAGGTGCAGGGTGTCGTGTGTGAGGTGCAGGGTGTGAGGTGCAGGGTGTCGTGTGTGAGGTGCAGGGTGTCGTGTGTGAGGTGCAGGGTGTCGTGTGTGAGGTGCAGGGTGTGAGGTGCAGGGTGTCGTGAGTGAGGTGCAGGGTGTCGTGTGTGAGGTGCAGGGTGTGAGGTGCAGGGTGTCGTGAGTGAGGTGCAGGGTGTCGTGTGTGAGGTGCAGGGTGTCGTGTGTGAGGTGCAGGGTGTGAGGTGCAGGGTGTCGTGTGTGAGGTGCAGGGTGTCGTGAGTGAGGTGCAGGGTGTCGTGTGTGAGGTGCAGGGTGTCGTGTGTGAGCTGCAGGGTGTCGTGTGTGAGCTGCAGGGTGTCGTGTGTGAGGTGCAGGGTGTGAGGTGCAGGGTGTCGTGTGTGAGGTGCAGGGTGTCATGTGTGAGCTGCAGGGTGTCGTGTGTGAGGTGCAGGGTGTCGTGTGTGAGCTGCAGGGTGTCGTGTGTGAGCTGCAGGGTGTCGTGAGCTCTGCTCAGAGCTCGTCTCTCTGCTGCTCCCCCTCCGTGCGGATTTGCTGCAGGGCGTCCTCCTCGGAGAACATCTCCCTCATGAGGTCCTCGGCACGGACCCTCTCCTGCAGGGCAAGGGGCAGGGAGAGAGGGGCAGGGAGAGAGGGGCAGGGAGAGAGGGGCGGGGTGAGAGGGGCAGGGTGAGAGGGGCAGGGGGAGAGGGGCAGGGTGAGAGGGGCAGGGAGAGAGGGGCAGGGAGAGAGGGGCGGGGTGAGAGGGGCAGGGAGAGAGGGGCAGGGGGAGAGGGGCAGGGTGAGAGGGGCAGGGGGAGAGGGGCAGGGTGAGAGGGGCAGGGAGAGAGGGGCAGGGAGAGAGGGGCGGGGTGAGAGGGGCAGGGAGAGAGGGGCAGGGGGAGAGGGGCAGGGTGAGAGGGGCAGGGAGAGAGGGGCAGGGAGAGAGGGGCAGGGAGAGAGGGGCAGGGAGAGAGGGGCAGGGAGAGAGGGGCAGGGAGAGAGGGGCGGAGAGAGAGGGGCAGGGAGAGAGGGGCAGGGAGAGAGGGGCAGGGAGAGAGGGGCAGGGAGAGAGGGGCAGGGAGAGAGGGGCAGGGAGAGAGAGGGGCAGGGAGAGAGGGGCAGGGAGAGAGGGGCAGGGAGAGAGGGGCAGGGTGAGAGGGGCAGGGAGAGAGGGGCGGAGAGAGAGGGGCAGGGAGAGAGGGGCAGGGGGAGAGGGGCAGGGAGAGAGGGGCAGGGTGAGAGGGGCAGGGTGAGAGGGGCAGGGTGAGAGGGGCAGGGAGAGAGGGGCAGGGAGAAAGGGGCAGGGAGAAAGGGGCAGGGTGAGAGGGGCAGGGTGAGAGGGGCAGGGAGAGAGGGGCAGGGAGAGAGGGGCAGGGAGAGAGGGGCGGAGAGAGAGGGGCAGGGAGAGAGGGGCAGGGAGAGAGGGGCAGGGAGAGAGGGGCAGGGTGAGAGGGGCAGGGAGAGAGGGGCGGAGAGAGAGGGGCAGGGAGAGAGGGGCAGGGGGAGAGGGGCAGGGGGAGAGGGGCAGGGTGAGAGGGGCAGGGAGAGAGGGGCAGGGAGAGAGGGGCAGGGTGAGAGGGGCAGGGTGAGAGGGGCAGGGAGAGAGGGGCAGGGAGAGAGGGGCAGGGAGAGAGGGGCAGGGTGAGAGGGGCAGGGAGAGAGGGGCAGGGTGAGAGGGGCAGGGTGAGAGGGGCAGGGAGAGAGGGGCAGGGAGAGAGGGGCGGGGTGAGAGGGGCAGGGTGAGAGGGGCAGGGATAGAGGGGCGGGGTGAGAGGGGCGGGGTGAGAGGGGCAGGGTGAGAGGGGCAGGGAGAGAGGGGCAGGGTGAGAGGGGCAGGGTGAGAGGGGCAGGGTGAGAGGGGCAGGGAGAGAGGGGCAGGGAGAGAGGGGCAGGGTGAGAGGGGCAGGGTGAGAGGGGCAGGGAGAGAGGGGCAGGGAGAGAGGGGCAGGGTGAGAGGGGCAGGGAGAGAGGGGCAGGGTGAGAGGGGCAGGGTGAGAGGGGCAGGGAGAGAGGGGCAGGGAGAGAGGGGCGGGGTGAGAGGGGCAGGGTGAGAGGGGCAGGGAGAGAGGGGCGGGGTGAGAGGGGCGGGGTGAGAGGGGCAGGGTGAGAGGGGCAGGGTGAGAGGGGCAGGGAGAGAGGGGCGGGGAGAGAGGGGCGGGGAGAGAGGGGCGGGGAGAGAGGGGCGGGGAGAGAGGGGCAGGGAGAGAGGGGCGGGGTGAGAAGGGCAGGGTGAGAGGGGCAGGGTGAGAGGGGCGGGGTGAGAGGGGCAGAGGGGCGGGGGGGGGGCAGGGTGAGAGGGGCAGCGAGAGAGGGGCGGGGTGAGAGGGGCAGGGTAAGAGGGGCGGGGTGAGAGGGGCGGGGTGAGAGGGCAGGGGCAGCCCCCGGAGTTCCCACCTCACCGAGAGAGTCCCCGGAGCCGAAGGCCCCAGCGGTGGGGGAGATGATGCAAGTGGTGAGTGGGTGGGTGAGGAGGTGACTGAGAGGGTGAGTGGGTCGGTGGGTGAGTGGGTGGGTGAGTCTGTGGGTGAGTAGGTAGTTGAGTGAGTGGGTGAGTGAGTGGATCAGTGGGTGAGTGAGTGGGTGAGTGAGTGGGTGAGTAGGTGAGTAGGTGGTTGAGTGAGTAGGTGGTTGAGTGAGTAGGTGGTTGAGTGAGTAGGTGAGTGGGTTGGTGAGAGGGTGAGTGAGTGGGTGAGTAGATGGGTGAGTGGGTGGTTGAGTAGGTGAGTGAGTAGGTTAGTGAGTGGGTAAGTGGGTGGGTGAGTGAGTGAGTGGGTGAGTGGGTGGGTGAGTGAGTGAGTGGGTGAGTGAGTGAGTGATTGGGTGAGTGGATGAGTGGGTGAGTGGTTGAGTGAGTGGTTGAGTGAGTGGGTGAGTAGATGGATGAGTGGGTGATTGAGTGGGTGAGTAGGTGAGTGAGTGGGTGAGTGAGTGGGTGAGTGGGTGGGTGCGTGAGTGGATGGGTGGGTGCGTGAGTGTGTGGGTGACATAATTGGTGAGAGAGTGGGTGAGTGAGTGTGTGAGTGAGAGAGTGAGTGGGTGAGTTAGTGGGTGGGTGAGTGGGTGATCGATTCGGTGAGTGAGAGAGCGGGTGAGTGAGTGGGTTCGTGAGAGAGTGGGTGAGTGGATGAGTGAGTGAGAGAGTGAGAGAGTGGGTAAGTGGGTGAGAGAGTGGATAAGTGAGTGGGTGAGTGGGTGAGAGTGTGGGTGGGTGAGAGTGTGGGTGGGTGAGAGTGTGGGTGGGTGAGTGGGTGGGTGAGAGAGTGGGTGAGTGAGTGGGTGCGTGAGTGAGTGGATGGATGAGTGAGTGGGTGAGTGAGTGAGTGAGTGGGTGAGTGAGTGGGTGAGTGGATGGATGAGTGAGTGGGTGAGTGGGTGAGTGAGTGGGTGAGTGGGTGAGTGGATGGATGAGTGAGTGGGTGAGTGGGTGAGTGGGTGAGTGAGTGAGTGGGTGAGTGAGTGGGTGAGTGGATGGATGAGTGAGTGGGTGAGTGGGTGAGTGGGTGAGTGAGTGAGTGGATGGATGAGTGAGTGAGTGGGTGAGTGAGTGGGTGAGTGGGTGAGCGGGTGAGTGAGTGGGTGAGTGAGAGAGTGGATGGATGAGTGAGTGGGTGAGTGGGTGAGTGGGTGAGAGAGTGAGTGAGTGAGTGGGTGAGTGGATGGATGAGTGAGTGGATGGATGAGTGGGTGAGTGAGTGGGTGAGTGGATGGATGAGTGAGAGAGTGGGTGAGTGAGTGGATGGATGAGTGAGTGGGTGGGTGAGTGAGAGAGTGGATGGATGAGTGAGTGGGTGAGTGGGTGAGAGAGTGAGTGAGTGAATGGGTGAGTGGATGGATGAGTGAGTGGATGGATGAGTGGGTCAGTGAGTGGGTGAGTAGGTGAGTGGATGGATGAGTGGGAGAATGGGTGAGTGAGTGGATGGATGAGTGAGTGAGTGAGTGAGTGGGTGAGTGGGTGAGTGGGTGAGTGGGTGAGTGGGTGAGTGACTGGGTGAGTGGGTGAGTGGATGAGTGGATGGATGAGTGAGTGGGTGAGTGAGTGGGTGAGTGAGGAGTGAGTGAGTGAGTGGATGGATGAGTGAGTGGGTGAGTGAGTGGATGGATGAGTGAGTGGGTGAGTGGGTGAGTGAGTGAGTGGGTGAGTGAGAGAGTGGATGTGGCCCTGATCGCAGTGAGTGTGCCTCCACCTGCTGTCGACAACGCGCTACTGCACAGCACAGCACAGCGTGGGGAGTTTGTGTGGTAGGTAATGAGAGTGTGTAGTGAGAGTAAGTGGTAGTGGTGGTGGTTGTTGTGGTGGTGGTGGTTGTGAAGGTTGTGGTAGTGGTTTGGGTAGTGGTGGTGATTGTGGTAGTTGTGGTGGTGGTAGTGGTGGTGTTGGTTGTGGCAGTGGTAGTGGTGGTGTTTGTGGTAGTGGTGGTGGTTGTGGTCGTAGTGTAGTTGGTTGTGTTAGTGGTGGTGGTGGTTGTGGTGGTGGTGGTTGTGGTCTCACCTTCTCGCGGCTGGCCACGTCGAACGTGAACCACAGCGCGAGGGCGCAGCGCCGCCCGCGGGTCACGGCGCGGACCCCGTGCGGGTTCTCGCGGCCCGCGGAGAACGCCACCAGGCGGCCACAACGTGGACTCACCGCCGCCTGCCGCACCACGACACACGCACAACACGCACCACCACACACCACACACTCACAACACACACAACACGCACCACCACAACACAACACACTCACAACACACACAACACGCACCACCACACACCACACGTACACAACACGCACACAACACACACACTCACAACACACACAACACACACAACACGTACCACACTCACCACGTACCACACCTCGTACCACACTCACCGCGTACCACACTCACCGCGTACCACACTCACCTCGTACCACACTCACCGCGTACCACACTCACCACGTACCACACTCACCACGTACCACACTCACCACGTACCACACCTCGTACCACACTCACCGCGTACCACACTCACCACGTACCACACTCACCACGTACCACACTCACCGCGTACCACACTCACCACGTACCACACCACGTACCACACTCACCACGTACCACACTCACCACGTACCACACTCACCACGTACCACACCACGTACCACACTCACCACGTACCACACCACGTACCACACTCACCACGTACCACACTCACCGCGTACCACACTCACCACGTACCACACCACGTACCACACTCACCACGTACCACACTCACCGCGTACCACACTCACCACGTACCACACTCACCACGTACCACACTCACCACGTACCACACCACGTACCACACTCACCACGTACCACACTCACCGCGTACCACACTCACCACGTACCACACTCACCACGTACCACACTCACCACGTACCACACCACGTACCACACTCACCGCGTACCACACTCACCACGTACCACACCACGTACCACACTCACCACGTACCACACTCACCACGTACCACACCTCGTACCACACTCACCACGTACCACACTCACCACGTACCACACCACGTACCACACTCACCGCGTACCACACTCACCACGTACCACACCACGTACCACACTCACCACGTACCACACTCACCACGTACCACACTCACCGCGTACCACACCTCGTACCACACTCACCGCGTACCACACTCACCACGTACCACACTCACCACGTACCACACTCACCACGTACCACACTCACCACGTACCACACTCACCACGTACCACACTCACCACGTACCACACTCACCACGTACCACACTCACCACGTACCACACTCACCTCGTACCACACTCACCGCGTACCACACTCACCGCGTACCACACTCACCGCGTACCACACTCACCGCGTACCACACTCACCACGTACCACACTCACCACGTACCACACTCACCACGTACCACACTCACCTCGTACCACACTCACCGCGTACCACACTCACCACGTACCACACTCACCGCGTACCACACTCACCACGTACCACACTCACCGCGTACCACACTCACCGCGTACCACACTCACCGCGTGCCACACTCACCACGTACCACACCTCGTACCACACTCACCGCGTACCACACTCACCACGTACCACACTCACCACGTACCACACTCACCACGTACCACACCTCGTACCACACTCACCGCGTACCACACTCACCTCGTACCACACTCACCACGTACCACACTCACCACGTACCACACTCACCACGTACCACACTCACCACGTACCACACCTCGTACCACACTCACCGCGTACCACACTCACCGCGTACCACACTCACCGCGTGCCACACTCACCACGTACCACACCTCGTACCACACTCACCGCGTACCACACTCACCTCGTACCACACTCACCGCGTACCACACTCACCGCGTACCACACTCACCGCGTACCACACTCACCGCGTACCACACTCACCGCGTACCACACTCACCGCGTACCACACTCACCGCGTACCACACTCACCACGTACCACACTCACCACGTACCACACTCACCGCGTACCACACTCACCACGTACCACACTCACCACGTACCACACTCACCACGTACCACACTCACCACGTACCACACCTCGTACCACACTCACCGCGTACCACACTCACCTCGTACCACACTCACCACGTACCACACTCACCACGTACCACACTCACCACGTACCACACTCACCTCGTACCACACTCACCACGTACCACACTCACCGCGTACCACACTCACCGCGTACCACACTCACCGCGTACCACACTCACCTCGTACCACACTCACCACGTACCACACCACGTACCACACTCACCTCGTACCACACTCACCTCGTACCACACTCACCTCGTACCACACTCACCGCGTACCACACTCACCTCGTACCACACTCACCACGTACCACACTCACCACGTACCACACTCACCGCGTACCACACTCACCTCGTACCACACTCACCACGTACCACACTCACCACGTACCACACTCACCGCGTACCACACTCACCGCGTACCACACTCACCACGTACCACACTCACCTCGTACCACACTCACCACGTACCACACTCACCACGTACCACACTCACCACGTACCACACTCACCACGTACCACACTCACCTCGTACCACACTCACCGCGTACCACACTCACCACGTACCACACTCACCGCGTACCACACTCACCTCGTACCACACTCACCACGTACCACACTCACCACGTACCACACTCACCACGTACCACACTCACCACGTACCACACTCACCTCGTACCACACTCACCACGTACCACACTCACCGCGTACCACACTCACCACGTACCACACTCACCGCGTGCCACACTCACCACGTACCACACTCACCGCGTACCACACTCACCGCGTGCCACACTCACCACGTACCACACTCACCGCGTACCACACTCACCACGTACCACACTCACCGCGTACCACACTCACCGCGTGCCACACTCACCACGTACCACACTCACCGCGTACCACACTCACCGCGTACCACACTCACCGCGTACCACACTCACCGCGTGCCACACTCACCGCGTGCCACACTCACCACGTACCACACTCACCGCGTACCACACTCACCGCGTGCCACACTCACCACGTACCACACTCACCACGTACCACACTCACCGCGTACCACACTCACCGCGTACCACACTCACCACGTACCACACTCACCACGTACCACACTCACCACGTACCACACTCACCACGTACCACACTCACCACGTACCACACTCACCACGTACCACACTCACCACCTACCACACTCACCACGTACCACACTCACCACGTACCACACTCACCGCGTACCACACTCACCGCGTGCCACACTCACCGCGTGCCACACTCACCGCGTACCACACTCACCGCGTGCCACACTCACCACGTACCACACTCACCACGTACCACACCACGTACCACACTCACCACGTACCACACTCACCACGTACCACACCACGTACCACACTCACCACGTACCACACTCACCACGTACCACACTCACCACGTACCACACTCACCACCTACCACACCACGTACCACACTCACCACGTACCACACTCACCGCGTACCACACTCACCACGTACCACACCACGTACCACACTCACCACGTACCACACTCACCGCGTACCACACTCACCACGTACCACACTCACCACGTACCACACTCACCACGTACCACACTCACCACGTACCACACTCACCACGTACCACACCACGTACCACACTCACCGCGTGCCACACTCACCGTGACGGTCTCCGCGTCGAGTGCGGTGAAGATGAAGTCTCCTCCTTCAAAGTCGTCGTTCAGGTAGAGAATGGCACTGCACGGGGGAGAGAGTGGGGAGAGAGTGGGGAGAGAGTGGGGAGAGAGTGGGGAGAGAGTGGGGAGAGAGTGGGGAGAGAGTGGGGAGAGAGTGGGGAGAGAGTGGGGAGAGAGTGGGGAGAGAGTGGGGAGAGAGTGGGGAGAGAGTGGGGAGAGAGTGGGGAGAGAGTGGGGAGAGAGTGGGGAGAGAGTGGGGAGAGAGTGTGTGAGTCAGAGGTCGCAACCGGGTACCCGATACCCGTACCCTACCCGATACCCGGCTACTCGTACCCGGCCGGGTACAGGTAGCCGGTTACCCGTTTGCGACCCTGGTGCGGCCGGGTACGGGTACGGGTAGGCCGTGAGTCACTGGTGAGTCACCGTTTGTCACTCATTTCCCAACGTCTTGTCTCTTCTCACAATTCAAGTTCCTAGAATCAACCCACCCGCGCCTGCAACATGGCTTCATCCCAGAGGTCGCAATCGGGTATCCGATACCCGTACCCTACCCGTACCCGGCCGGGTACGGGTAGCCGGGTATCGGGTAGGGTACGGGTACCCGTTTGCGACCCTGGTGCGGCCGGGTACGGGTAAGGAATCAAAACCCGTTTGCGACCTCTGGTGTGAGTGCCTATCGTCTCTTTTGGGGAGCGGCAGTGTAGTGGTTAGTGCGTTACGCTACAAATCCGGCGATCCGAGTTCGATTCCCACTCACGGCCAACACCGGTGACGAATATCTAAAGCGGTCCGGGGCCTCCCCTAGGTCGACTCAACTTCAAATGAGTACCTGGTGCGGTGCGTAAACATCGCCACAGGGGAGACAAAGGCGGCTGGGCGTGGTGCTGGCCATCCACCCCTTCGTATGTCGTGCCGCCCTTCGTAGGTGCACGCTAACAGCACTTGCCCCAACAGTATGCTAAGGCTATACGGGTGTTTTGTCTTTGCCTTTTTAAGTCTGTTGTTGCGAGTACCTGTAGGCAGGGCCTATGATAACATCAGTAGGCCAGTGCTCTGGGTTGTTCTTCGTGCTTTCGGAGTCCCTGACTCTCTGCTCACGATCATTCATGACCTTCATGATGGTGAATGGGCCCGGGTAAAGCTACGTGGCTGGGAGTCAGAGCCTTTCCCTGTACACCTTGGGGTGCGGCAGGGATGTCCTCAGGCTCCCACATTATTTAACATCTATTTTGACCACGTAGTTCGTGAAGCCTTCAATAGCTGTTCCAGACGAGTTTCCATCTGGTACAGATACAATGGGAGGCCGATCGATGCCTGGGTGCGGTCAAGGGATGGCTCCCGATTGGTCAACCATGTTATGTATGCCGATGATCTTGTATTTACTGCTCACTCAGAGGAGGAGCTGGAGGCGCTGCTGCTGAGACTGGAGCGTGCCGCTAAGAGGTGGGGCCTTACCATCAGCCCCACCAAAACTAAGCACCTGCCTGGGTATTTTGTACCATCAGACACTCCACCCCCACAACTCCCAATTGGTGATAGGGCAGTTGTGGAAGGAGTGGAGAGTTTCCCAAACCTGAACAGTGTGCTCATGACCGGCTCCAGTTTAACAGCAGAGGTCTCACTCCGAATCAGTCGAGCGGCAATATCTTTTCATCGGTTGCGTAACGCTGTGTGGAAGCTACTTGGTCTGTCACTCCACACGAAGCTTCAGGTCTTCTCGGCCACGGTCATTCCCTCCCTTTGCGATGCTTGCGAAACGTGGGCTCCCCTAATGGAACATCTTTGCCGCTTAGACCTCCTGCCAGCGGGCGTTCGACACTTCACGTGGCCTCAAGGTGCACCTAGCCTGGCACAAGCGTCGTGGTGACGTCACCGCCACTTAGTGGTACCTGTAGTCCCTGTGTGTGTAGGCCGGCTTCTGCTTGAAGCAGTCACGAGACTCGGGGTTCAGGAGGCAGTTGTCCACGTGGACCGGGTGACTCAGATCGTCACGCTCCTCCTGTCTCCCTGCACACACACACAGCCCACACACATACACACACACACAGCTCCCACGTGTAGCCCACACACACAGCTCCCTCGTGTAGCCCACACACACACAGCTCCCTCGTGTAGCCCACACACACACACACAGCTCCCTCGTGTAGCCCACACACACACAGCTCCCACGTGTAGCTCACACACACACACAGCTCCCTCGTGTAGCCCACACACACACACACAGCCCACACACACACACAGCTCCCACGTGTAGCTCACACACACACACACAGCTCCCTCGTGTAGCCCACACACACACACAGCTCCCAGATGTAACTCAAACACACACACAGCTCCCACGTGTAGCCCACACACACACACACAGCTCCCTCGTGTAGCCCACACACGCACAGCTCACTCGTGTAGCCACACATACACAGCCCACACACACACACACACAGCTCCCACGTGTAGCTCACACACACACACACAGCTCCCTCGTGTAGCCCACACACACAGCTCCCACGTGTAGCCCACACACACACACACACACAGCTCCCACGTGTAGCCCACACACACACACAGCTCCCACGTGTAGCCCACACACACACACAGCTCCCACGTGTAGCCCACACACACACACAGCTCCCTCGTGTAGCCTCACACACACACACACACAGCTCCCTCGTGTAGCCTCACACACACACACACAGCTCCCCCGTGTAGCCCACACACACACACAGCTCCCACGTGTAGCCCACACACACACACAACTCCCTCGTGTAGCACACACACACAGCTCCCACGTGTAGCCCACGCACACACACAGCTCCCTCGTGTAGCCCACACACACACAGCTCCCTCGTGTAGCCTCACACACACACACAGCTCTCACGTGTAGCCCACACACACACACACAGCTCCCACGTGTAGCCCACACACACACACACAGCTCCCACGTGTAGCACACACACACACAGCTCCCACACACACACACACAGCTCCCACATACACACACAGCTCCCTCGTATAGCCCACACACACACACACAGCTCCCCGTGTAGCCCACACACACACACAGCTCCCACGTGTAGCCTCACACACACACAGCTCCCACGTGTAGCCCACACACACACACACAGCTCCCACGTGTAGCCCACACACACACACACAGCTCCCTCGTGTAGCCCACACACACACACAGCTCCCTCATGTAGCCCACACACACACACAGCTCCCTCGTGTAGCCCACACACACACACAGCTCTCACGTGTAGCCCACACACACCGCTCCCACGTGTAGCCCACACACACACACAGCTCCCACATGTAGCCCACACACACACAGCTCCCCGTGTAGCCCACACACACACACACACAGCTCCCACGTGTAGCCCACACACACACACAGCTCCCACGTGTAGCCCACACACACAGCTCCCTCGTGTAGCCTCACACACACACACACACAGCTCCCTCGTGTAGCCCACACACACACACAGCTCCCACGTGTAGACCACACACACACACAGCTCCCACGTGTAGCCCACACACACAGCTCCCACGTGTAGCCCACACACACACACAGCTCCCACGTGTAGCCCACACACACACACACAGCTCCACGTGTAGCCCACACACACACACACACAGCTCCCACGTGTAGCCCACACACACACAGCTCCCACGTGTAGCCTCACACACACACAGCTCCCTCGTGTAGCCCACACACACACACACAGCTCCCACGTGTAGCCCACACACACACAGCTCCCACGTGTAGCCTCACACACACACAGCTCCCTCGTGTAGCCCACACACACACACAGCTCCCACGTGTAGCCTCACACACACACAGCTCCCACGTGTAGCCCACACACACACACACAGCTCCCACGTGTAGCCCCCACACACACACAGCTCCCTCGTGTAGCCCACACACACAGACAGCTCCCACGTGTAGCCTCAAACACACACACAGCTCCCTCGTTTAGCCCACACACACACACAGCTCCCACGTGTAGCTTCACACACACACAGCTCCCACGTGTAGCCCACACGCACACACACAGCTCCCACGTGTAGCCCACACACACACACACAGCTCCCACGTGTAGCACACACACACACACACAGCTCCCACACACACACACACAGCTCCCACACACACACACACAGCTCCCTCGTGTAGCCCACACACACACACACAGCTCCCCGTGTAGCCGACACACACACACAGCCCACACACACACACAGCTCCCACGTGTAGCTCACACACACACACAGCTCCCACATGTAACTCAAACACACACACACACAGCTCCCCGTGTAGCCGACACACACACACAGCCCACACACACACACAGCTCCCACGTGTAGCTCACACACACACACACAGCTCCCTCGTGTAGCCCACACACACACACAGCTCCCACATGTAACTCAAACACACACACACACAGCTCCCACGTGTAGCCCACACACACACACACACAGCTCCCTCGTGTAGCCCACACACGCACAGCTCCCTCGTGTAGCCCACACACACACAGCTCCCACGTGTAGCTCACACACACACACACAGCTCCCTCGTGTAGCCCACACACACAGCTCCCACGTGTAGCCCACACACACACACACACACAGCTCCCACGTGTAGCCCACACACACACACAGCTCCCTCGTGTAGCCTCACACACACACACACAGCTCCCTCGTGTAGCCTCACACACACACACACAGCTCCCCCGTGTAGCCCACACACACACACAGCTCCCACGTGTAGCCCACACACACACACAACTCCCTCGTGTAGCACACACACACAGCTCCCACGTGTAGCCCACGCACACACACAGCTCCCTCGTGTAGCCCACACACACACAGCTCCCTCGTGTAGCCTCACACACACACAGAGCTCTCACGTGTAGCCCACACACACACACACAGCTCCCACGTGTAGCCCACACACACACACACAGCTCCCACGTGTAGCACACACACACACAGCTCCCACACACACACACACACAGCTCCCACACACACACACACAGCTCCCTCGTGTAGCCCACACACACACACACAGCTCCCCGTGTAGCCCACACACACACACAGCTCCCACGTGTAGCCTCACACACACACAGCTCCCACGTGTAGCCCACACACACACACAGCTCCCACGTGTAGCCCACACACACACACACAGCTCCCTCGTGTAGCCCACACACACACACAGCTCCCTCATGTAGCCCACACACACACACAGCTCCCTCGTGTAGCCCACACACACACACAGCTCCCACGTGTAGCCCACACACACCGCTCCCACGTGTAGCCCACACACACACACACAGCTCCCACATGTAGCCCACACACACACAGCTCCCCGTGTAGCCCACACACACACACACACAGCTCCCACGTGTAGCCCACACACACAGCTCCCTCGTGTAGCCTCACACACACACACAGCTCTCTCGTGTAGCCCACACACACACACAGCTCCCACGTGTAGACCACACACACACACAGCTCCCACGTGTAGCCCACACACACAGCTCCCACGTGTAGCCCACACACACACACAGCTCCCACGTGTAGCCCACACACACACACAGCTCCACGTGTAGCCCACACACACACACACAGCTCCCACGTGTAGCCCACACACACACAGCTCCCACGTGTAGCCTCACACACACACAGCTCCCTCGTGTAGCCCACACACACACACAGCTCCCACGTGTAGCCTCACACACACACAGCTCCCACGTGTAGCCCACACACACACACAGCTCCCACGTGTAGCCCCCACACACACACAGCTCCCTCGTGTAGCCCACACACACACACAGCTCCCACGTGTAGCCTCAAACACACACACAGCTCCCTCGTGTAGCCCACACACACACACAGCTCCCACGTGTAGCCTCACACACACACAGCTCCCACGTGTAGCCCACACGCACACACACAGCTCCCACGTGTAGCCCACACACACACACACAGCTCCCACGTGTAGCACACACACACACAGCTCCCACACACACACACACAGCTCCCACACACACACACACAGTTCCCACGTGTAGCCCACACACACACACACAGCTCCCACGTGTAGCCCACACACATACACAGCTCCCACGTGTAGCCCACACACACACACACACAGCTCCCACGTGTAGCCCACACACACACACAGCTCCCTCGTGTAGACTCACACACACACACACAGCTCCCTCGTGTAGCCTCACACACACACACACAGCTCCCCCGTGTAGCCCACACACACACACAGCTCCCACGTGTAGCCCACACACACACACACAACTCCCTCGTGTAGCACACACACACACAGCTCCCACGTGTAGCCCACGCACACACACAGCTCCCTCGTGTAGACTCACACACACACACACAGCTCCCTCGTGTAGCCTCACACACACACACACAGCTCCCCCGTGTAGCCCACACACACACACAGCTCCCACGTGTAGCCCACACACACACACACAACTCCCTCGTGTAGCACACACACACACAGCTCCCACGTGTAGCCCACGCACACACACAGCTCCCTCGTGTAGCCCACACACACACAGCTCCCTCGTGTAGCCTCACACACACACACAGCTCTCACGTGTAGCCCACACACACACACACAGCTCCCACGTGTAGCCCACACACACACACACACACAGCTCCCACAAACACACACACAGCTCCCTCGTGTAGCCCACACACACACACACAGCTCCCCGTGTAGCCCACACACACACACAGCTCCCACGTGTAGCCTCACACACACACAGCTCCCACGTGTAGCCCACACACACACACAGCTCCCACGTGTAGCCCACACACACACACACAGCTCCCTCGTGTAGCCCACACACACACACAGCTCCCTCATGTAGCCCACACACACACACAGCTCCCTCGTGTAGCCCACACACACACACAGCTCCCACGTGTAGCCCACACACACCGCTCCCACGTGTAGCCCACACACACACACACAGCTCCCACATGTAGCCCACACACACACAGCTCCCCGTGTAGCCCACACACACACACACACAGCTCCCACGTGTAGCCCACACACACAGCTCCCTCGTGTAGCCTCACACACACACACAGCTCTCTCGTGTAGCCCACACACACACACAGCTCCCACGTGTAGACCACACACACACACAGCTCCCACGTGTAGCCCACACACACAGCTCCCACGTGTAGCCCACACACACACACAGCTCCCACGTGTAGCCCACACACACACACAGCTCCACGTGTAGCCCACACACACACACACAGCTCCCACGTGTAGCCCACACACACACAGCTCCCACGTGTAGCCTCACACACACACAGCTCCCTCGTGTAGCCCACACACACACACAGCTCCCACGTGTAGCCTCACACACACACAGCTCCCACGTGTAGCCCACACACACACACAGCTCCCACGTGTAGCCCCCACACACACACAGCTCCCTCGTGTAGCCCACACACACACACAGCTCCCACGTGTAGCCTCAAACACACACTCAGCTCCCACGTGTAGCCTCACACACACACAGCTCCCACGTGTAGCCCACACGCACACACACAGCTCCCACGTGTAGCCCACACACACACACACAGCTCCCACGTGTAGCACACACACACAGCTCCCACACACACACACACAGCTCCCACACACACACACACACACAGCTCCCTCGTGTAGCCCACACACACACACACACAGCTCCCCGTGTAGCCCACACACACACACACAGCTCCCACGTGTAGCCTCACACACACACACAGCTCCCACGTGTAGCCCACACACACACACACAGCTCCCTCGTGTAGCCCACACACACACACACAGCTCCCACGTGTAGCCTCACCCACACACAGCTCCCACGTGTAGCCTCACACACACACAGCTCCCTCGTGTAGCCCACACACACACACACAGCTCCCACGTGTAGCCTCACACACACACACAACTCCCTCGTGTAGCCCACACACACACACAGCACCCACGTGTAGCCCACACACACACACACACAGCTCCCACGTGTAGGCCACACACACACACACAGCTCCCACGTGTAGCCTACACACACACACAGCTCCCACGTGTAGCCCACACACACACACAGCTCCCACGTGTAGCTCACACACACACACAGCTCCCACGTGTAGCCCACACACACACACACAGCTCCCTCGTGTAGCCCACACACACACACAGCTCCCACGTGTAGCCCACACACACACAGCTCCCTCGTGTAGCCCACACACACACACAGCTCCCACGTGTAGCCCACACACACACACACAGCTCCCACGTGTAGCCCACACACACACACACACAGCTCCCTCGTGTAGCCCACACACACAGCTCCCACGTGTAGCCTCACACACACACACAGCTCCCACGTGTAGCCCACACACACACACACAGCTCCCTCGTGTAGCCCACACACACATAGCTCCCACGTGTAGCCCACACACACACACACACAGCTCCCACGTGTAGCCCCCCCACACACACAGCTCCCTCGTGTAGCCTCACACACACACACAGCTCCCTCGTGCAGCCCACACACACACACACAGCTCCCACGTGTAGCCCACACGCACACAGCTCCCTCGTGTAGCCCACACACACACACACAGCTCCCAAGTGTAGCCTCACACACACACAGCTCCCTCGTGTATCCCACACACACACACAGCTCCCACGTGTAGCCTCACACACACACAGCTCCCACGTGTAGCCCACACACACACACAGCTCCCACGTGTAGCCCCCACACACACACAGCTCCCTCGTGTAGCCCACACACACACACACAGCTCCCACGTGTAGCCTCACACACACACAGCTCCCTCGTGTAGCCCACACACACACACAGCTCCCACGTGTAGCCTCACACACACACAGCTCCCTCGTGTAGCCCACACACACACACAGCTCCCACGTGTAGCCTCACACACACACACACACACAGCTCCCTCGTGTAGCCCACACACACACACAGCTCCCACGTGTAGCCTCACACACACACAGCTCCCTCGTGTAGCCCACACACACACACAGCTCCCACGTGTAGCCTCACACACACACAGCTCCCACGTGTAGCCCACACACATACACAGCTCCCTTGTGTAGCCCACACACACACACAGCTCCCACGTGTAGCCTCACACACACACAGCTCCCACGTGTAGCCTCACACACACACAGCTCCCTCGTGTAGCCCACACACACACACAGCTCCCACGTGTAGCCCACACACACACACACAGCTCCCACGTGTAGCCCACACACACACACAGCTCCCACGTGTAGCCCACACACACACACACACAGCTCCCACGTGTAGCCCACACACACACACAGCTCCCACGTGTAGCCCACACACACACACACAGCTCCCACGTGTAGCCCACACACACACACACACACAGCTCCCTCGTGTAGCCCACACACACACACAGCTCCCACGTGTAGCCCACACACACACAGCTCCCTCGTGTAGCCCACACACACACAGCTCCCTCGTGTAGCCCACACACACACACACACAGCTCCCACGTGTAGCCCACACACACAGCTCCCTCGTGTAGCCTCACACACACACACACAGCTCCCTCGTGTAGCCCACACACACACACAGCTCCCACGTGTAGACCACACACACACACAGCTCCACGTGTAGCCCACACACACACAGCTCCCTCGTGTAGCCCACACACACACACAGCTCCCACGTGTAGCCTCACACACACACAGCTCCCTCGTGTAGCCTCACACACACACACAGCTTCCCCGTGTAGCCTCTCACACACACACAGCTCCCACGTGTAGCCCACACACACACACACACAGCTCCCACGTGTAGCCCACACACACACACACACAGCTCCCACGTGTAGCCCACACACACACACACAGCTTCCACGTGTAGCCCACACACACACACACACAGCTCCCACGTGTAGCCCACACACACACACACACAGCCCACACACACACACACAGCTCCCTCGTGTAGCCCACACACACACACACAGCTCCCCCGTGTCTGTGTGTGTGGGCTTCCCACGAGGCGAGTACCTGCGATGGACTCACTACACACGAGGCGAGTACCTGCGATGGACTCACTACACACGAGGCGAGTACCTGCGATGGACTCACTACACACGAGGCGAGTACCTGCGATGGACTCGCAGCACACGAGGCGAGTACCTGCGATGGACTCACTACACACGAGGCGAGTACCTGCGATGGACTCACTACACACGAGGCGAGTACCTGCGATGGACTCACTACACACGAGGCAAGTACCTGCGATGGACTCACTACACACGAGGCGAGTACCTGCGATGGACTCACGGCTACACGAGGTGAGTACCTGCGATGGACTCACTACACACGAGGTGAGTACCTGCGATGGACTCACTACACACGAGGCGAGTACCTGCGATGGACTCACTACACACGAGGCGAGTACCTGCGATGGACTCACGGCTACACGAGGTGAGTATCTGCGATGGACTCACTACACACGAGGTGAGTACCTGCGATGGACTCACTACACACGAGGCGAGTACCTGCGATGGACTCACTACACACGAGGTGAGTACCTGCGATGGACTCACTACACACGAGGCGAGTACCTGCGATGGACTCACTACACACGAGGCGAGTACCTGCGATGGACTCGCAGCACACGAGGCGAGTACCTGCGATGGACTCACTACACACGAGGCGAGTACCTGCGATGGACTCGCAGCACACGAGGCGAGTACCTGCGATGGACTCACTACACACGAGGCGAGTACCTGCGATGGACTCGCAGCACACGAGGCGAGTACCTGCGATGGACTCGCAGCACACGAAGTGAGTACCTGCGATGGACTCACTACAGACGAAGTGAGTACCTGCGATGGACTGGCGGCACACGAGGCGAGTACCTGCGATGGACTGGCGGCACACGAGGCGAGTACCTGCGATGGACTCACTACAGACGAAGTGAGTACCTGCGATGGACTGGCGGCACACGAGGCGAGTACCTGCGATGGACTCACTACAGACGAAGTGAGTACCTGCGATGGACTGGCGGCACACGAAGTGAGTACCTGCGATGGACTCACTACAGACGAAGTGAGTACCTGCGATGGACTCGCAGCACACGAGGCGAGTACCTGCGATGGACTCACTACACACGAGACGAGTACCTGCGATGGACTCGCGGCACACGAGGTGCGTGTAGGAGAAGTGGAGGGGCTGGCGCAGCAGGAAGTAGTCGCTGACGAGGCGGCGCGCCCGCTCGCTCGCGTCGTAGTAGAGACGCGCTCGCTCCAGCGGCACGCGGCCCTCCTGCGCAGACTGGGCCACGCGGTGACGGGGCACGGGTCACCGGGTTACGGGGTCACTGGTCACAGGTCACTGGGTCACGGGTCACTGGGTTACTGGGTCATTGGTTACCGGGTCACAGGTCACCGGATCAAGGGTCACTGGTTACCGGATCAAGGGTCACCAGGCTACTGGGTCACTGGTAACCGGGTCACAGGTCACTGGATCAAGGGTAACTGATTACCGGGTCACTGGTTACCGGATCAAGGGTCAAGGGTCACTGGGCTACTGGGTCACTGGTTACCAGGTCACTGGTTACTGGATCAAGGGTCAAGGGTCAAGGGTCAAGGGTCACTGGGCTACTGGGTCACTGGTTACCAGGTCACTGGTTACTGGATCAAGGGTCACTGGGCTACCGAGTCACGGGGCCACCGAGTTCCTGGGTCACGGGTAACTGGGCCACAAGGTCACTGGGTCAGGGGTCACTGGGGCACACGTCACCGAGTTCCTGGGTCAGGGGTCACTGGGGCACACGTCACCAGGTTCCTAGGTCAAGGGTCACCAGGCCACCAGGTCATGGGGGTTGCTGGGTCATGGGCCATAGGGGTCACTGGGTCAGATGTCAGAGTTCATCAGGTCACTGGCCATAGGGGTCACCGGGACACGCGTGGTTTGGTCACGGGTTGTTGGGTCATTGGTGAACCAACATGACGATGGTGACAGTGACGATGGTGACAGTGACGATGTTGATGGTGTTAGTGGTGACGACGATGCCGGTGACGATGATGATGGTGACGATGACGATCGTGACGATGTTGACGATGGTGACGATGACGATGGCGACGATGACGATGGTGATGATGGTGATGATGGTGATGATGATGGTGATGACGATGGTGATGACGATGGCGACGATGGTGATGATGGTGATGATGGTGATGATGATGGTGATGACGATGGTGATGACGATGGTGATGACGATGGCGACGATGACGATGGTGATGATGGTGATAACGATGGTGATGACGATGGTGATGACGATGGCGACGATGACGATGGTGATGATGGTGATGATGATGGTGATGACGATGGCGACGATGACGATGGTGATGATGGTGATGATGATGGTGATGACGATGGTGATGACGATGGTGACGACGATGGTGGTGATGACGATGGTGACGATGTTGCCGATAATAACGATGACGACGATGATGATGGTGATGACGATGGTGACGTTGGCGACCCCCACCTTGAGAGCCTTGTAGATGGTGATGACGATGGTGACGATGGTGATGACGATGGTGATGACGATGGCGACCCTCACCTTGAGAGCCTTGTAGATGGTGATGACGATGGTGGTGATGGTAATGACGATGGTGACGATGGTGACGATGGTGATGACGATGGCGACCCTCACATTGAGAGCCTTGTAGATGGTGATGACGATGGTGGTGATGATGATGGTGATGACGATGGTGGTGATGATGATGGTGATGACGATGGTGATGACGATGGTGATGACGATGGTGATGATGATGGTGACGATGGTGATGACGATGGTGATGATGACGATGGTGACGATGGTGATGACGTTGGCGACCCTCACCTTGAGAGCCTTGTAGATGGTGATGACGATGGTGACGATGGTGATGACGATGGTGATGATGGTGATGATGGTGATGGTGATGATGGTGATGACGATGGTGACGATGGTGATGACGTTGGCGACCCTCACCTTGAGAGCCTTGTAGATGGTGATGCCCGCGAACCTCTCGTTGGGCGTGTGTGGAGACGCTTTGCCAATGTAGCCGTCACCCGTTGTGCCCACACTCTGGGGGGGCGGGGGGGGGGGGGGCGATGGGGGGAGGGGGGAGAGGGGGGGACACAACGACGATGGTGAGGGAGTTGACTGCTGCACACACTCACACACTCACACACAACAACAACCGCCATTCGCCACTAAGTGGCGGTGACGTCACCACGACGCTTGTGCCAGGCTATGTGCACCTGGAGGCCACGTGAAGTGTCGAACGCCCGCTGGCAGGAGGTCACGGGGCAGACCCAGGTGCCACGGGTAGACTGACTGAGATGACCGAGATGACTGGCTGATGCACCACCTGTGCCCCCTACTGTGCCAACTTGCTGTGCTTTAGCCACCCGGCGCTCCGCTCGTTGTTGTGAGCGTCGCTCCTCCGCCCTCCGTTGTTGTTGGAGGGCGACTGCCTCCAACTGCCCAGTAGCGTCCTTCACGAGCCTCCTCCACTGAGGCCGATCTTGACACCGCTGGTACCAGTCATCGGCAAGTCCACTCAGCTCCACGTCCTCCTGTACCACATCACTCCATCTCTTCTCTAGCCCGTGCCGCGCCCGTTTAGCCCCCTCGATCCGGCCGAACAAAAGCTGTTTAGGCGTGCGGTGGCTGGGCATGCGGGCTACATGACCCAGCCAACGCAGCCTTGCCTGCCGGAGGAGCTCACCGATGGGACTTATCTCTCCCCGCACTCTCTCTCCGCACTCTCCCCCATCTCTCCCCGCACTCTCTCTCCACGCTCTCCCCCATCTCTCCCCGCACTCTCTCTCCACGCTCTCCCCCATCTCTCCCCCATCTCTCCCCACACTCTCCCCACACTCTCCCCCATCTATCCCCACGCTCTCTCCCATCTCTCCCCACACTCTCTTTACACACTCTCCCCCATCTCTCCCCACACTCTCTCTCCACGCTCTCCCCATCTCTCCCCACACTCTCTCTCCGCACTCTCCCCCATCTCTCCCCACACTCTCCCCACACTCTCCCCCATCTCTCCCCACACTCTCTCCCCACGCTCTCTCCCCACACTCTCTTTACACACTCTCCCCCATCTCTCCCCACACTCTCTCTCCACGCTCTCCCCATCTCTCCCCACACTCTCTCTCCACGCTCTCCCCATCTCTCCCCACACTCTCCCCACACTCTCCCCACACTCTCTCTCCGCACTCTCCCCCATCTCTCCCCACACTCTCCCCACACTCTCCCCACACTCTCTCTCCACGCTCTCCCCATCTCTCCCCACACTCTCCCCCATCTCTCCCCACACTCTCTCTCCACGCTCTCCCCATCTCTCCCCACACTCTCTCTCCGCACTCTCCCCCATCTCTCCCCACACTCTCCCCACACTCTCCCCCATCTCTCCCCACACTCTCTCTCCACGCTCTCCCCATCTCTCCCCACACTCCCTCTC
The DNA here is from genome assembly GCF_964198595.1 of Lampetra fluviatilis. NCBI lineage: Eukaryota > Metazoa > Chordata > Hyperoartia > Petromyzontiformes > Petromyzontidae > Lampetra > Lampetra fluviatilis. Next base: position 9,577,688 of record NC_136310.1, read on the forward strand.
CACACTCTCCCCCATCTCTCCCCACACTCCCTCTCCACACTCTCCCCGCTCTCTCCCCCCACCAGGATGAGCTGCTGCAGCTCGGCGCACTGCTGGGCGCTGACGACTCCGTCCAGCACGACGCGCTGCGTGCCGTTGAGCCGCGACGAGTCCAGCGCCACCGACACCGCCGCGTCCCCCAGGGCGCCGCCTGGGATGTGCGGGGTCACGCGGGGTCACGCGGGGTCACGCGGGGTCACGCGGGGTCACGCGGGGTCACGTCGGGTCACGCGGGGTCACGCGAGGAACGTGGGGACACGTGGTAGAAAGCTACGCGACGAAGAAGTGAGGCCTGGACTGTGTCCCTATGCTTCTATGTCCACGTGCATCCGTGTGTCTCCCCTCGTGTCCACGTGTCTCCCCAGGTTGTCTCCCGGTGTGTGTACCCGTGTGTGTCCCCACATCTATCCCCTTGTGTCTGTGTGTGTCCCCGCGTGTCCCCCGCGTATCTCCCCGCGTCCCCACGTGTGTCTCCCCTCGCGTCTCTCCACGTCTCCCCACGCGTCTCACCCTCTCTGAGCGGAGTCTCCGTGTGGGCCCCGCCAGCCGCATCCGGGTCGCTGCCGTGCGCCGCGTCGTCCCTCTCCGCCACCAGGCTCCAGATGTCATCCATGGTGGTGCTCGGACTCGCGGAGTCGCCCTCCGCCGCGTCTCCCTCCGCCGCTCCCCCTGCGTCCCCCCCCTTGCTCCCCCCCGCGTCTCCCCCGGCACCCCTCTCCGCAGCCCCCGGCTCCCTGCCGCCAGAATCACAAGGTGGGTGGCGCTCGCTCGCGGGACGCGGGCAGTGGGGTGGGAGACAGCCGTGACCGTGGGGTCTCTCTCCCTCTCCCATCCCATCTCTGGGAGGGTTCACAACGGCCATGTCAAGACACTCACCCGAGCCACAGAATTGCTGAGATCCTGGGTTCGAGTCCTGAATGTGGGTGTCTTCTCACGAGGTTAATAGTGTGTACGTAACTGTACGTGTGTGCGTGCGTGCATGTGTGTGCGTGCGTGCATGTATGTGCGTGCGTGTGTGTGCGTGTGCGTGTGTGCGCGTGTGCGTGTGTGTACGTGTGTGTGTGTACGTGTGTGTGTGCGGTGAGCTTCTTTCGCACTGTAACGTAGCCAACAGCGCTAGTCGGAGGTGCGTGGGGAAGGACAACAAACTAAACACAAACAATGGTCCTTGAGAAATGAGTGAGTCAAGCCAGGTGATTTAAAAGTGCACACACAGTTCCCATTGGCTTCCTACTATGGGCAGGAAGAGCGTTCCAGACGGCCGCAGAAGCGCACCCTGAAAGCGCCGGGCGATGCAGTGACCATCTCTGTTCGCAAACACATTCCTGCGGAGGGAGCTGGTAGGAACGTTGGGTTGCTCGGTCAATGGCCAGGGTCAACGGCGGCGTGGTGTATTCCGCAAATATGCCCGACTGTGAGGGCGGGCACAAGCCGGCGTGAGTAGGTTAAACGTTGAGTTTTATAAGGGCACCACGAGGTGACCAGCCCCTCCCCACCCAGCCCCATCCTCCCCACCCAGCCCCTCCCCACCCTTCCCACCCAGCTCCTCCCCACCCTCCCCTCCCCACCCAGCCCCACCCTCCCCACCCTCCCCACCCTCCCCACCCTCCCCTCTCCACCCAGCCCCACCACTCCCATTTTTGGATGCACGACGGACGGACGGACACAATAATCCCCTGTGGGCTGGTGGAACCAGGTGGTTCCTACCAGTATTAGTCGTGTGAGGTTCATAACGGCCGCGTCCGAGAGACGGGGCCAGCCCCACGGAGGCCCTGGATGCAAGATGTGGGTGTGGGTTTCTGGCCAGGGCAGTGATGACAGTGAGATGGTGTCACGGTGAGGTGAGGGGTCACGGTGACACGGTGAGGTCAGGGGTCACGGTGACCAGGGCAAGATGTGGGTGTGGCTTTCTGGCCAGGGCAGTGATGCCACAGTGAGATGGTGTCACGGTGAGGTGAGGGGTCACGGTGACACGGTGAGGTCAGGGGTCACGGTGACCAGGGCAAGATGTGGGTGTGGGTTTCTGGCCAGGGCAGTGATGACACAGTGAGATGGTGTCACGGTGAGGTCAGGGGTCACGGTGACACGGTGAGGTCAGGGGTCACGGTGACACGGTGAGGTCAGGGGTCACGGTGACAAGGGCAAGCTGCGGCTCAGGGTGAGGGTCGTACTGACCCGCTTGCAGGCTGCGCCGCACGGAGGCTCGCGGGGATGATGTGAGCCGGTGTCCACCCATCCTGCACGCAAAGACAAAGATCCTCCGTGTAGCCTTAACGGGCTGTTGGGGCAAGTGCTGTGAGCGAGCACCTATGAAGGCCGGCACGGCACACGAGGGGGTGGGTGGCCAGCACCAAGCCCGGCCGCCTTTGTCTCCCCAGTGGCCATGTTTACTGCACACCGCCCCAGGTACTCATTTGAGGCTGAGTCGACTTAGGGGAGGCCCAGAATTGAACTTGGTCGCCAGGTTCGTAGCGCAGCGTAGCGCCAACCGCTACACTACCGCAGGGGTGAGTAGGGTGAGTAGGGGTGAGTATGGTGATTAGGGTGAGTAGGGGTGAGTAGGGGTGAGTAGGGTGAGTAGGGGGTGAGTAGGGGTGAGTAGGGTGAGTAGGGGGTGAGTAGGGGTGAGTATGGTGATTGGGGTGAGTAGGGGTGAGTAGGGGTGAGTAGGGGTGAGTATGGGTGAGTGGTTGGGTGTCACGCTGTGTGGTGGTACGTGATGGTATATTGGGTGATATGGGGGTATGCGGGGGAACGCGGGGCGTATGATGGGGTGTGGGGGGGGTGTGGGGGGGTGTGGGGGGGTGTAGGGGGGGGTGTGGGGGGGTGTGGGGGGGGTGTGGTGTGTATGTGTGTGTGTGTGTATGTGTGTGTGTGTATGTGTGTATGTGTGTGTGTGTGTATGTGTATGTGTGTATGTGTGTATGTGTGTGTGTGTATGTGTGTGTGTGTATTGTGTGTGTATGTGTGTATGTGTGTGTGTGTATGTGTGGGGTATTCACGGGGTCGACGAAGGGGACCCCGAACACCTCGCTGGCGAAGTAGAGCATCTTCTTCTCCATCAGGGAGCGGCGCACGAACGCCACAGCCTCCTGCGCACAGACAAAGGGCACCCAGGTAGCCTCTCGCGGGCTGTTGGGGCAAGTGCTGTGAGCTGCGGGGCAGCAGCTGGCACGGCACACGAGGAGAGGGTCGGGGGGGGGGCCTGGAGCACTGCACATGCCCGACCGCCTTTGTCTCCCCAGTGGTGGTGTTTGATGGTACACCCCGCACCAGAGGTTTAAGGCCGAGTGGACCTAGGGCAGGAGTCGGCAACCTGCGGGTCCGCCTCGTTAATTACTTTTGAAAACAATTTTCTCTGAAAACAAATCATTAGAGGATTCGAACCCACGACCTCCTGTAGACCAGGCGAGGTAGTTAACATCCATAGCCACCGTGATGATGATGAGAGAGAGACACGCAAACTCCAAATATACAGCAGCAGCAGCAGGCGTCAGGGTCGGGATCGAACCCACGACCTCCTGCATACCAGGCGAGGTAGTTAACATCTCCTAGCTACCGTGGTGCCACTTTTGGTTGCCGTTCTCTGACTTAGGGGGGGTCTTAGGGCGGGGTGCATGGGTACGATGGAGCAGGGATCCGTGGGTGCGCGTGTGTGCGAGTGCGTGTGTGCGTGTGTGCGAGTGCGTGTGTGTGCGTGTGTGCGAGTGCGTGTGTGCGAGTGTGTGTGTGCGTGTGGTACAGGAGGACGTGGAGCTGAGTGGACTTGCCGATGACTGGTACCAGCGGTGTCAAGATCGGCCTCAGTGGAGGAGGCTCGTGAAGGACGCTACTGGGCAGTTGGAGGCAGTCGCCCTCCAACAACAACGGAGGGCGGAGGAGCGACGCTCACAACAACGAGCGGAGCGCCGGGTGGCTAAAGCACAGCAAGTTGGCACAGTAGGGGGCACAGGTGGTGCATCAGCCAGTCATCTCGGTCATCTCGGTCAGTCGACCCGTGGTACCTGGGTCTGCCCCGTGACCTCCTGCCAGCGGGCGTTCGACACTTCACGTGGCCTCAGGGTGCACATGCCCTGGCACAAGCGTCGTGGTGACGTCACCGCCACTTAGTGGCGAATGACGGTTGTTGTTGTTGTGCGTGTGTGCAAGTGTGTGTGTGCGAGTGCGTGAGTGCGAGTGTGCGAGTGTGCGCGAGTGCGCGTGTGCGTGTGTGCGTGTGTGTGTGTGTGTGCGTGTGTGCGAGTGCGTGGGTGCGAGTGGGTGCGGGGGTGCATGGGTGCGGGGGTGCGTGGGTCCGTGCGAGTGCGTGCGTGTGTGCGTGTGTGCGTGTGTGCGAGTGCGTGGGTGCGTGTGTGCAAGTGCGTGTGTGCGAGAGTGCGTGTGCGTGTGTGCGAGGCGTGTGTGCGTCGGTGTGGGCGCGCACCTCTCGGGGAGGTATGTCCGCCGCGGCGTTGGGGTTGATGTGCAGGCTGCGGTAGAAGTCGACGTTGTGCTGCATGGTGCGGTCGTCCGGGTGGAAGAGCAGGAAGGAGGCGGCGCTGGCGATGGCGCGCTCGTAGTCACCGTCTGGGGGGCAGCAGCTCGGCCTCTCACTCACCACACACTCACCACACACTCACCACGCACTCACCACACACTCACCACACACTCACCACACACTCACTCACCACACACTCACCACACACTCACCACACACTCACCACACACTGACCACACACTCACCACACACTCACTCACCACACACTCACCACACACTCACCACACACTCACTCACCACACACTCACCACACACTCACCACACACTGACCACACACTCACCACACACTCACTCACCACACACTCACCACACACTCACTCACCACACACTCACCACACACTCACCGTTCACGCTACTCACTCACGCTGCTCACCACCACTGTGTAGCCCCACGCACACACACGAGAGGGAGGTGGTGCGGGGGATGTGAGAGTGCGTGGGTGAATGGGCGAGTGAGCGGGCGGGTGAGTGGGTGAGTGAGTGGGTGAGTGAGTGGGTGGGTGAGTGGGCGTGTGAGTGGGCGGGTGAGTTGGCGGGTAGGCGAGTAAGTGGGCGAGTGAGTTGGCGGGTGAGTTGGCGAGTGCGTGGGTGAGTGGGCGGGTGAGTGGGCGAGAGAGTGGACGGGTGAGTGGACGGGTGAGTGGGCGGGTGAGTGGGCGGGTGAGTGGGCGGGTGAGTGGGCGAGTGAGTGGGCGGGTAGGCGGGTGAGTGAGTGGGCGGGCGCATGGGTGAGTGCGCGAGTGAGTAGGCGAGTGAGCGGGCGGGTGAGTGGGCGGGTAAGCGAGTGAGTGGGCGAGTGAGTGGGCGAGTGGACGAGTGAGTGGGTGGGTGAGTGGGCGAGTGAGTGGGCGAGTGAGTTGGCGAGTGAGTGGGCGAGTGAGTGGACGGGTGAGTGGGCGAGTGAGTGGACGGGCGAGTGGACGAGTGAGTGGGTGGGTGAGTGCGCGAGTGAGTTGGCGAGTGAGTGGGCGAGTAAGTGGACGAGTGAGTGGGCGAGTGAGTGGGCGAGTGAGTGGGCAGGTGTCCGTGCAGCGGTGGCTGGAGCGTGCGGTGCGAGCGTGCCGCACTCTTGTAGTAGGAGTACTGCAGGAAGTTGTAATGCGCCGGCACGAAGTCGTCGATGGGGTCCTGGCGGCCGGGCCGCGTGGCCAGCTCACGGCCACACTCCTGCCGACAGCCCAGCACCTGCACGTAGTGGTCTGGGGGTGGACAATCCCTCGCTCGCTCACCGACTCGCTCGCTCAACCACACAGCCACCAAGTCACTCACCCACTCGCTCGCTCGCCCACCCCACTCGCTCAGCCCAGCACCTGCACGTAGTGGTCTGGGGGTGGACAATCCCTCACTCGCTCGCACACTCATCGACTCACCAACTTACCCACCCACCAACTCACCCACCCATTCAACCACCCATTCACTCACGTACCCATCCACTGACCTATCCACCCATCCACTCATTCACTCACCCACCAACTCAGCCTCCCTCCCACCCATTCAAACTTCCTCCTACCCACTCGCCCACCCACCCACTCACCCACTCATCAACCCACTCACCCACCCACTCATCAACCCATTCACCCACCCGCTCACCAACCCACCGTCCCACCCACTCACCTACCCACCCATCCACCCACCCACCCACTCACCCACCCACTCACCCACCCCACCGTCCCACCCACTCACCTACCCACCCATCCACTCATTCACTCACCCACCCACCCATTCAAACTTCCTCCTACCCACTCACCCACCCACCTACTCACCCACACACCCACCCATCCACTCATTCACTCACTCACCCACCCACTCATCCACCTCCCCAACCACCCACCCATCCCCCCACCCACCCACCTACTCAACCTTCCACCCACCCACTCACCCCCCCCCACCCACCCCGCGTCTCACCGGTGAGGCTCTGCATGAGGTCTGCGCTGTAGTCCAGGTAGGCGTAGCCCTCGTGGGCCATGGGGGCCGCGTCGCACAGCGCCCGGCACTCGTCCAGCGCGACGCGCAGCTCCTCCAGCGCCGTCTCCACGTGCTCCACCGCGTACTCGTAGCGCTCCTCGCGGTAGTGACGCGCGCCCTTCAGCAGCGACTCCTGCGGGGGGTGAGGGGCGGGGGGGGCAGCGGTGAGGCTCCGGCGGCCGCAGCGCTCCGTGCCTCACCTCGCGTCTCATCATCAAATCTCAACTCGTTTCCTTCCTTTCCATCTCCTCCTCCTCCCCCCCCCCACTCCGCTTCTCCCTCCTCCTCCTCCCTCCTCCCTCCTCCTCCCTCCTCCTCCCTCCTCCTCCCTCCTCCTCCCTCCTCCCTCCCTCCTCCTCCTCCTCTATCCTCATCTCCGTCTGCCCCCACATCTCCCCTTGCTTTCCCTCTCGTCTCATCATCAGCTGAGCGTGCCACTCACCAGGAGAGCGCGCCACTCACCAGGTGAGGCCTGTGCCACTCACCAGGTGAGGCCGTGCCACTCACCAGGTGAGGCCGTGCCTCCAGGTCGACGAACTCGTGCTCGGGCACGGCCCCCGTGCCGCGGTAGAAGTCGAGGTTCTTCTTCATCTCCACGTGGCCCGGGTTGGCCACGTGGAACGTGTGGGCACACGCCGCCGCACGGCCCAGGGACTTCATCTACACCGGGGAGAGGGGGTGAGGAGAGGGGGGGGTGGGAGAGGGGGGGTGGGAGAGGAGAGGGGGGTGTGGTGAGGAGAGGGGGGTGTGGTGAGGAGAGGGGGGTGAAGAGAGGCGAGGGGGGTGGGGTGTGGTGAGGCGAGGTGGGGGTGTGTGGTGTGTGGTGAGTGGTGTGTGTAGCTCACCTGGAAGTATGCCATCTGCAGGTAGTGGTAGGGTGTGGTGTGTGTTGTGTGGTGTGTGGTGAGGGTGAGTGGTGAGTGTACCTCACCTGGAAGTACGCCATCTGCAGATAGTGGTAGGGTGCCCTGCGGCGGAACTCCTCGAGCAGCTGGTCCGCGAGGCGGTGTCGCTGCGGCTCGCCCCCGAGGTGCGTGCGCTCGCAGTGCCGCAGGCAGTCGGCGCGACGCAGCAGCGCGCCGAAGAAGTGCGCGTCCCACGCGTGGGGCCACGGCCCCCCCCCCCGTGGCCCCCCCCGCGGCCCCCCCCGTGGCCCCCCCCCGCCCCCCCGTCCTCGCTATCGCCGTCGTGGTCCCCCCCCCAGGGCAAGGCCGTGCCGTTGTTGACGTCGCAGCTGCGGCGGCAGTGGAGGCGCGCGGCTCGCAGGGAGCGCGCACTGCGCAGGGCCAGGTTCATGTAGCTGCATGGGGGGGGGGCGGTGGGGGATGGGGGGGGCAGGGGGAGAGATGGAGGGGGGGGGAGGGGGGGGAGATGGAGGGGGGAGGGGGGGAGATGGAGGGGAGTCAGGGGAGAAGATGAATGGGGGGGGGGCAGGGGGGAGATGGAGGGGGGGGGCAGGGAGGGAGATGAATGGGGGGGGCAGAAGGGAGATGGAGGGGGGCAGGGGGGGAGATGGAGGGGGAGAGATGGAGGGGGGGCGGGCCGGGGGGGGGAGATTAATGGGGGCCCAGGCTGAGAGAGACACGCAAACTCCAAATATACAGCAGCAGCAGGCGTCAGGCTCGGGATCGAACCCACCGACCTCCTGTACACCAGGCGAGGTAGTTAATATCTCACCACCGTGGCGCCCCTTGAATAAATACAAAGTAAATGAAGTAGATACCTTCACATTGTATAAGTACAGCAATCCCCAAGCTTGAAGAGGGCAGTGAAACAACAACAACAACAACAACACAAACAGTGCCAGACCACAATGCACAGTGCCTCTGTAAAGTTCAACTCTCGCTGCATCATATTCTTGGTTCTTTCCGTAAAGTCACGTAGAAGGGAAATAATACAATAATAAAAATATATTATTGTTTTGTATGTTTCTTATTTTATTAATAATAAAATTTATTAAAAAAAGATAGTATTGTTTTATATTTTTATTATTTCCCTTCTACGTGACTTTACCGAAAGAACCAAGAATATGAATCCCTACAGTCGCGAAAGCTATAAAATCAAAATCTAAAAATCTCGCTACATTGATAAGAATAAAATTTACAAATCACCTTGCCAAACGTCACTGTATCCAGCACTCATCTTCTGTCTCTCAATATTTTTCATGTTAAGGTAGGAAACGAGGGTGCAATGGCAAAAGCTCTGTCATGTGATGCCGAAGCCGCTCGGCGGGCGCCCCATCCCCGACCTCGCCACCACCAAGTGACGGAGCCGACCCCCGCGTCCCCCCACCTCACCTCACATAAACACACCCACACGCATTCCCCCCCCCCCATAGAGCTCCGAGGGGAAGTCACCTGGCCGACCGGTTTTAATCCGAGAAGCCCTTATCGGGATAACTTTCACGGTTTCCGGCGACCAGGGAATTGGACGACCTCCCCCGATGCTACTTCGCGGCGCTGTGACCGGCATTAAGATTGCATGGTCGCGGCGAGGGGCCACTCGGCCACTGCGGTTGAAACGCACCCCCCACACCCACACACGTATCGACGAGGCAGGCAGGGGAGGGACGGGACGGCATAATTAGCATGACAACAGGGGCTCTTGTGCGTAGTCGCTGATGGTTAGGATAATTACGCTCGAGCGCGTAGGCGCCATTATTAGGGAAATTAGGGAAGTTAAAGGGTAAAAGCTGGAATTACGAATAAGCGGACGTATGCGGAGGTCCGTGCATAAAATCCCACGGCAAGCCTTTGTGATGGACACCGCGACCTAATTGGCATGACAAAGGCATGCACCGGCGCAGTCAAGCCGACCACCCATTGTGATGGGGAAGCATGAGAATGGAGCTGATTAGAATATGCGCCGCACATAAACGCGGGAAGGAGCGAAGAGTGCTGGGGGAGGCGGAGCCCTGGGATGGGGAGATAGGATAAAAAGCGAAGGTAGCAAGGTAGAGGGGATCTCACTCCAAGAAGCCAGCGGTCAAGGCGGCTCCCAGCTCTGCCCTCCGGACGTCCGTGCGACGTGTCGAGGAAAAGCCACAGGACGCCGAATACTTCGAACCGTGAGTAACAAGGTGAAATAGTATCGTAAGGAGATAAATCGGGAATAGGCATAGAGGTATCAGCGTAGGCCAGCCTCGTCGATTCATACTGACTTAACAGTAAAGTGCAGTCGCCGAGAATAAATCATTAATAGCTGATCGTGGCCTCGTGTGATCTCGCTGAGAAATGTGCACGCGTGTGGTGCTGTGTATACAGTGGCTCGCCACGTGGGAGCGCTGCTCCAGAGCGGCGCAAGATAAAGGGTTGCGTTTGGAGTGCGCGATACTGTGTATACGTAGACTCATAGCGAGTGAGTGCCGCGCGAAGCCGCGTGAGGGGGAGTATGGCGTTTGATTGATGATGCTGTGCGTACGTACGCTCGCAGCGAGGGAGCGTGGCGCGTGGCTGTATGAGTAGGGGCGTCGCGTTCGAATGCCGGCGAAACCCTAGCGGGTATTAGGGCGGTGTGGCAACGCAACCGGAATAGATGATGCGTGAGGGAGAGACCCCGGGGGTCAATGGCCCCCACAGTCACCCATTCCAATTGTTGTTGTTGTTGGGGTAGTTAAAAGGCGATTAGATGGACGTCTTAAGCTTGTTATATTTAGCAATGGGGTTAATGAATTAGCTAAGCAGATTGCAGACTTTGCCAACGAAGATGTTATGCATGAACAGGGCCCGATGTGGATTTCTTCTCGCATCGAGTGATGTGAGATTGTCTTATAAGTCGAGGTCACGATGGTGGGTCCTGTATGGGACGTCCCCATGCAAATCGAAGAGCAAATTGATCAAGCGAGTTTAGTCACACTATGAGACCTCCTTTACCAGTGGCAAAATATAGTAATAGGTTTTTACCCTTTCAACTGGTACAAAAACTGACACCTTTTAAAAGAAACAACAGAGTTGTTTCTTCTTCTTCTTGGTTCTTTCGGTAAAGTCACGTAGAAGGGAAATAATAAAATAATGAAAATAAAACATAATAAAATAATTCTCACGACGTTTCGGCCACAACACAAGCAGCCGTCCTCAGGTGAAGAACAGGTCTGTCGGAAAAACAGCGTCTGAATGGGCACCACCAAGCTTGGCAGCGTATATTTAAGCTAGGTTAGAGGGGGGAAGGGCGCCTTGACAAAGGAATTTGCAAATCAAGAAATGCGATTGGTATTACCATAGAGTCGCGGCATCTTTTCAGAAAGGTGAGAGACTTGATTAGCTGAGCCAACTTATCCCGGAGTTTGTTGAAGGATCTTAAAGTTTTGTGGAATCCCACCCCGTAGCGGCGATGCAGTGTGTAGGGTGTTCATGGTGCAGTGTGTAGGGTGTTCATGGTGCAGTGTGTAGGGTGTTCATGGTGCAGTGTGTAGGGTGTTCATGGTGCAGTGTGTAGGGTGTTCATGGTGCAGTGTGTTCATGGTGTAGCGTGTAGGGTGTTCATGGTGCAGTGTGTTCATGGTGTAGTGTGGAGGGTGTTCATGGTGTAGCGTGTAGGGTGTTCATGGTGCAGTGTGTAGTGTGTTCATGGTGCAGTGTGTAGGGTGTTCATGGTGCAGTGTGTAGGGTGTTCATGGTGCAGTGTGTAGGGTGTTCATGGTGCAGTGTGTAGGGTGTTCATGGTGCAGTGTGTAGGGTGTTCATGGTGCAGCGTGTGGGGTGTTCATAGTGCAGCGTGTAGGGTGTTCATGGTGCAGTGTGTAGGGTGTTCATGGTGCAGTGTGTAGGGTGTTCATAGTGCAGTGTGTAGGGTGTTCATGGTGCAGTGTGTAGGGTGTTCATAGTGCAGCGTGTGGGGTGTTCATGGTGCAGTGTGTAGGGTGTTCATGGTGCAGTGTGTAGGGTGTTCATGGTGCAGTGTGTAGGGTGTTCATGGTGCAGTGTGTGGGGTGTTCATGGTGCAGTGTGTAGGGTGTTCATGGTGCAGTGTGTAGGGTGTTCATGGTGCAGTGTGTGGGGTGTTCATGGTGCAGTGTGTAGTGTGTTCATGGTGCAGTGTGTGGGGTGTTCATGGTGCAGTGTGTAGTGTGTTCATGGTGCAGTGTGTGGGGTGTTCATGGTGCAGTGTGTAGGGTGTTCATGGTGCAGTGTGTAGGGTGTTCATGGTGCAGTGTGTGGGGTGTTCATGGTGCAGTGTGTAGGGTGTTCATGGTGCAGTGTGTGGGGTGTTCATGGTGCAGTGTGTAGGGTGTTCATGGTGCAGTGTGTAGGGTGTTCATGGTGCAGTGTGTAGGGTGTTCATGGTGCAGTGTGTAGGGTGTTCATGGTGCAGTGTGTAGGGTGTTCATGGTGCAGTGTTTTTTGGTGTTCATGGTGTAGTGTGTAGGGTATTCATGGTGCAGTGTGTAGGGTGTTCATGGTGCTGTGTGTAGGGTGTTCATGGTGTAGTGTGTAGGGTGTTCATGGTGCAGTGTGTAGAGTGTTCATGGTGCAGTGTGTAGGGTGTTCATGGTGCAGTGTGTAGGGTGTTCATGGTGCAGTGTGTAGGGTGTTCATGGTGCAGTGTGTAGGGTATTCATGGTGCAGTGTGTAGGGTGTTCATGGTGCTGTGTGTAGGGTGTTCATGGTGCAGTGTGTGGGGTGTTCATGGTGCAGTGTGTAGGGTGTTCATGGTGCAGTGTGTAGGGTGTTCATGGTGCAGTGTGTGGGGTGTTCATGGTGCAGTGTGTAGGGTGTTCATGGTGCAGTGTGTGGGGTGTTCATGGTGCAGTGTGTGGGGTGTTCATGGTGCAGTGTGTAGGGTGTTCATGGTGCAGTGTGTAGGGTGTTCATGGTGTAGTGTGTAGGGTGTTCATGGTGCAGTGTGTAGGGTGTTCATGGTGCAGTGTGTAGGGTGTTCATGGTGCATTGTGTAGGGTGTTCATGGTGCAGTGTGTTCATGGTGCAGTGTGTAGTGTGTTCATGGTGCAGTGTGTAGGGTGTTCATGGTGCAGTGTGTAGGGTGTTCATGGTGCAGTGTGTAGGGTGTTCATGGTGCAGTGTGTAGGGTGTTCATGGTGCAGTGTGTAGGGTGTTCATGGTGCAGTGTGTAGGGTGTTCATGGTGCTGTGTGTAGGGTGTTCATGGTGCAGTGTGTGGGGTGTTCATGGTGCAGTGTGTAGGGTGTTCATGGTGCAGTGTGTAGGGTGTTCATGGTGCAGTGTGTGGGGTGTTCATGGTGCAGTGTGTAGGGTGTTCATGGTGCAGTGTGTGGGGTGTTCATGGTGCAGTGTGTGGGGTGTTCATGGTGCAGTGTGTAGGGTGTTCATGGTGCAGTGTGTAGGGTGTTCATGGTGTAGTGTGTAGGGTGTTCATGGTGCAGTGTGTAGGGTGTTCATGGTGCAGTGTGTAGGGTGTTCATGGTGCATTGTGTAGGGTGTTCATGGTGCAGTGTGTTCATGGTGCAGTGTGTAGTGTGTTCATGGTGCAGTGTGTAGGGTGTTCATGGTGCAGTGTGTAGGGTGTTCATGGTGCAGTGTGTAGGGTGTTCATGGTGCAGTGTGTAGGGTGTTCATGGTGCAGTGTTTAGGGTGTTCATGGTGCAGTGTGTAGGGTGTTCATGGTGCAGTGTGTAGGGTGTTCATGGTGCAGTGTGTAGGGTGTTCATGGTGCAGTGTGTATGGTGTTCATGGTGCAGTGTGTGGGGTGTTCATGGTGCAGTGTGTAGGGTGTTCATGGTACAGTGTGTAGGGTGTTCATGGTGCAGTGTGTAGGGTGTTCATGGTGCAGTGTGTAGGGTGTTCATTGTGCAGTGTGTAGGGTGTTCATGGTGCAGTGTGTAGGGTGTTCATGGTGCAGTGTGTAGGGTGTTCATGGTGCAGTGTGTAGGGTGTTCATGGTGTAGTGTGTGGGGTGTTCATGGTGCAGTGTGTAGGGTGTTCATGGTGCAGTGTGTAGGGTGTTCATGGTGCAGTGTGTAGGGTGTTCATGGTGCAGTGTGTAGTGTGTTCATGGTGCAGTGTGTGGGGTGTTCATGGTGCAGTGTGTAGTGTGTTCATGGTGCAGTGTGTGGGGTGTTCATGGTGCAGTGTGTAGGGTGTTCATGGTGCAGTGTGTGGGGTGTTCATGGTGCAGTGTGTGGGGTGTTCATGGTGCAGTGTGTAGGGTGTTCATGGTGCAGTGTGTGGGGTGTTCATGGTGCAGTGTGTAGGGTGTTCATGGTGCAGTGTGTAGGGTGTTCATGGTGCAGTGTGTAGGGTGTTCATGGTGCAGTGTGTAGGGTGTTCATGGTGCAGTGTGTAGGGTGTTCATGGTGCAGTGTGTAGGGTGTTCATGGTGCAGTGTGTAGGGTGTTCATGGTGCAGTGTGTAGGGTGTTCATGGTGCAGTGTGCATGGTGTTCATGGTGTAGTGTGTGGGGTGTTCATGGTGCAGTGTGTAGGGTGTTCATGGTGCAGTGTGTAGGGTGTTCATGGTGCAGTGTGTTCATGGTGTAGTGTGTAGGGTGTTCAAGGTGTAGCGTGTAGGGTGTTCATGGTGCAGTGTGTAGGGTGTTCATGGTGCAGTGTGTAGGGTGTTCATGGTGCAGTGTGTTCATGGTGCAGTGTGTAGGGTGTTCATGGTGCAGTGTGTAGGGTGTTCATGGTGCAGTGTGTTCATGGTGCAGTGTGTAGGGTGTTCATAGTGCAGCGTGTAGGGTGTTCATGGTGCAGTGTGTAGGGTGTTCATGGTGCAGTGTGTAGGGTGTTCATGGTGCAGTGTGTTCATGGTGCAGTGTGTAGGGTGTTCATGGTGCAGTGTGTTCATGGTGCAGTGTGTAGGGTGTTCATGGTGCAGTGTGTAGGGTGTTCATGGTGCAGTGTGTAGGGTGTTCATGGTGCAGTGTGTTCATAGTGCAGTGTGTAGGGTGTTCATGGTGCAGTGTGTAGGGTGTTCATGGTGCAGTGTGTAGGGTGTTCATGGTGCAGTGTGTAGGGTGTTCATGGTGCAGTGTGTAGGGTGTTCATGGTGCAGTGTGTTCATGGTGCAGTGTGTAGGGTGTTCATGGTGCAGTGTGTAGGGTGTTCATGGTGCAGTGTGTTCATGGTGCAGTGTGTAGGGTGTTCATAGTGCAGCGTGTAGGGTGTTCATGGTGCAGTGTGTAGGGTGTTCATGGTGCAGTGTGTAGGGTGTTCATAGTACATTGTGTAGGGTGTTCATGGTGCAGTGTGTAGGGTGTTCATAGTGCAGTGTGTAGGGTGTTCATGGTGCAGTGTGTAGGGTGTTCATGGTGCAGTGTGTAGGGTGTTCATGGTGCAGTGTGTAGGGTGTTCATGGTGCAGTGTGTAGGGTGTTCATGGTGCAGTGTGTAGGGTGTTCATGGTGCAGTGTGTAGGGTGTTCATGGTGCAGTGTGTAGGGTGTTCATGGTGCAGTGTGTGGGGTGTTCATGGTGCAGTGTGTGGGGTGTTCATGGTGCAGTGTGTAGGGTGTTCATGGTGCAGTGTGTGGGGTGTTCATGGTGCAGTGTGTAGTGTGTTCATGGTGCAGTGTGTGGGGTGTTCATGGTGCAGTGTGTAGGGTGTTCATGGTGCAGTGTGTGGGGTGTTCATGGTGCAGTGTGTAGGGTGTTCATGGTGCAGTGTGTTCATGGTGCAGTGTGTAGGGTGTTCATGGTGCAGTGTGTAGGGTGTTCATGGTGCAGTGTGTAGGGTGTTCATGGTGCAGTGTGTAGGGTGTTCATGGTGCAGTGTGTAGGGTGTTCATGGTGCAGTGTGTAGGGTGTTCATGGTGCAGTGTGTGGGGTGTTCATGGTGCAGTGTGGAGGGTGTTCATGGTGCAGTGTGTAGGGTGTTCATGGTGCAGTGTGTAGGGTGTTCATGGTGCAGTGTGTTCATGGTGCAGTGTGTAGGGTGTTCATGGTGCAGTGTGTAGGGTGTTCATGGTGCAGTGTGTTCATGGTGTAGTGTGTAGGGTGTTCATGGTGTAGCGTGTAGAGTGTTCATGGTGCAGTGTGTAGTGTGTTCATGGGGCAGTGTGTAGGGTGTTCATGGTGCAGTGTGTAGGGTGTTCATGGTGCAGTGTGTTCATGGTGCAGTGTGTAGGGTGTTCATGGTGCAGTGTGTAGGGTGTTCATGGTGCAGTGTGTTCATGGTGCAGTGTGTAGGGTGTTCATGGTGCAGTGTGTAGGGTGTTCATGGTGCAGTGTGTTCATGGTGCAGTGTGTAGGGTGTTCATAGTGCAGCGTGTAGGGTGTTCATGGTGCAGTGTGTAGGGTGTTCATGGTGCAGTGTGTAGGGTGTTCATGGTGCAGTGTGTAGGGTGTTCATAGTGCAGCGTGTAGGGTGTTCATGGTGCAGTGTGTAGGGTGTTCATGGTGCAGTGTGTAGGGTGTTCATGGTGCAGTGTGTAGGGTGTTCATGGTGTAGCGTGTAGGGTGTTCATGGTGCAGTGTGTAGGGTGTTCATGGTGCAGCGTGTAGGGTGTTCATGGTGTAGTGTGTAGGGTGTTCATGGTGCAGTGTGTAGGGTGTTCATAGTGAAGCGTGTAGGGTGTTCATGGTGCAGTATGTAGGGTGTTCATGGTGCAGTGTGTAGGGTGTTCATGGTGCAGTGTGTGGGGTGTTCATGGTGCAGTGTGTAGGGTGTTCATGGTGCAGTGTGTAGGGTGTTCATGGTGCAGTGTGTAGGGTGTTCATGGTGCAGTGTGTAGTGTGTTCATGGTGCAGTGTGTGGGGTGTTCATGGTGCAGTGTGTGGTGTGTTCATGGTGCAGTGTGTGGGGTGTTCATGGTGCAGTGTGTAGGGTGTTCATGGTGCAGTGTGTAGGGTGTTCATGGTGCAGTGTGTGGGGTGTTCATGGTGCAGTGTGTGGGGTGTTCATGGTGCAGTGTGTAGGGTGTTCATGGTGCAGTGTGTAGGGTGTTCATGGTGCAGTGTGTGGGGTGTTCATGGTGCAGTGTGTAGGGTGTTCATGGTGCAGTGTGTTCATGGTGCAGTGTGTAGGGTGTTCATCATGGTGCAGTGTGTGGGGTGTTCATGGTGCAGTGTTTGGGGTGTTCATGGTGCTGTGTGTAGGGTGTTCATGGTGCAGTGTGTGGGGTGTTCATGGTGCAGTGTGTGGGGTGTTCATGGTGCAGTGTGTAGGGTGTTCATGGTGCAGTGTGTAGGGTGTTCATGGTGCAGTGTGTAGGGTGTTCATGGTGCAGTGTGTTCATGGTGCAGTGTGTAGGGTGTTCATGGTGCAGTGTGTAGGGTGTTCATGGTGCAGTGTGTAGGGTGTTCATGGTGCAGTGTGTAGGGTGTTCATGGTGCAGTGTGTAGGGTGTTCATGGTGCAGTGTGTAGGGTGTTCATGATGCAGTGTGTAGGGTGTTCATGGTGCAGTGTGTAGGGTGTTCATGGTGCAGTGTGTAGTGTGTTCATGGTGCAGTGTGTGGGGTGTTCATGGTACAGTGTGTAGGGTGTTCATGGTGCAGTGTGTAGTGTGTTCATGGTGCAGTGTGTGGGGTGTTCATGGTGCAGTGTGTAGGGTGTTCATGGTGCAGTGTGTAGTGTGTTCATGGTGCAGTGTGTAGGGTGTTCATGGTGCAGTGTGTAGTGTGTTCATGGTGCAGTGTGTGGGGTGTTCATGGTGCAGTGTGTAGGGTGTTCATGGTGCAGTGTGTGGGGTGTTCATGGTACAGTGTGTAGAGTGTTCATGGTGCAGTGTGTAGGGTGTTCATGGTGCAGTGTGTAGGGTGTTCATGGTGCAGTGTGTAGTGTGTTCATGGTGCAGTGTGTAGGGTGTTCATGGTGCAGTGTGTAGGGTGTCACCCCCCCCCCCCACCACGTGTCGTCCCCCCCCCCCCCCCCCCAATGCCAACTAAATCCTGACAGAAGAAATGTCCAAAAATTGCCACGGGATTTACTCTCCGAGTTAAAAAAAGAAGCACACGAGCACGTCCATCCTCTTGCTCTTCTTCCTCTTGCTCGTGATTGCTCCTGACGACTGCCTCCACACGCGACTCCTCGTGGTTGCCCACGTGGTTAACCACGTGGTTACCCCACGCGTTCGCGTGCCCCGCAGCGTGCCTGACATCCCCTCCACTTTGCCACGGGGTTTGCCCAATGCCCCGTGAATTGCTCATGAACCGCCGAATGTTGCCCGCGGTCTGCCTTTCCCTCTCTCTCTCTCTCTCACCGGATGACCCCGGGCCAGTCGTCACGACCGTAGGCGTCCACCCCCATCGCGTACAGCTCGTCCACCGGCTGCAGTGAGCCCGTGCCGAGAGTCCCCGCGGAGCCCCACGGCTCCTGCTGCCCCGGGGTCGCGAATGAGTCGCTCGGCAGAGACGAACAGAGCAGCAGCAGCGGCAGCAGCAGAGACACGGGGAGACATCGCGGAGACATCGCGGGAGAGACTCTCCCCGCGAGAGAGTCCCGGGCGAGGAGGAGAGTGGAGAGAGGAGATGGGGAGAGACAGAGAGAGAGACAGAGGAGGAGAGTCCAGAGTGAAGAGTTGGGAGAGAGAGACGGGAGGAGGAGGAGGTGATGGAGAGCGAGTGAGGGGGGATGGAGAGAGGGTGTGGGGGAGTGCGAGAGAGTGCGGGGATGGGCGGCAGAGAGTGGGGGAGTGCGAGAGAGTCAATATTTGAGAGGGGGGTGATTGGATTCGTGAGAGTTCGTGTCAAGGCGTCTGTAAGAGAGAGCGGAGAGCAAACGGAGAGAGTCGTGCAGTGGGAGAGGCTGGCGTCTTTAGAGCGAGGGGAGAGCTGGGAGTGTGTGGGGAGAGCTGGGAGTGTGTGGGGAGAGCTGGGAGTGTGTGGGGAGAGCTGGGAGTGTGTGGGGAGAGCTGGGAGTGTGTGGGGAGAGCTGGGAGTGTGTGGGGAGAGCTGGGAGTGTGTGGGGAGAGCTGGGAGTGTGTGGGGAGAGCTGGGAGTGTGTGGGGAGAGCTGGGAGTGTGTGGGGAGAGCTGGGAGTGTGTGGGGAGAGCTGGGAGTGTGTGGGGAGAGCTGGGAGTGTGTGGGGAGAGCTGGGAGTGTGTGGGGAGAGCTGGGAGTGTGTGGGGAGAGCTGGGAGTGTGTGGGGAGAGCTGGGAGTGTGTGGGGAGAGCTGGGAGTGTGTGGGGAGAGCTGGGAGTGTGTGGGGAGAGCTGGGAGTGTGTGGGGAGAGCTGGGAGTGTGTGGGGAGAGCTGGGAGTGTGTGGGGAGAGCTGGGAGTGTGTGGGGAGAGTCTCTGACGGTTCGCGTGAGAGTCTCAAAGAGAGCGAGGCGTGGGGAGAGAGAGTTTAGAGAGTGTGGGGAAAGCGTGGGTAGCTGAGAGAGTGGAGAGAGAGAGAGTTTAGAGAGCGTGGGGAGAGCGTGGCTAGCTGAGAGAGTGGAGAGTGAGTTTCGGGAGTGTGGGGAGAGCGTGGTTAGTTGAGAGAGTTGAGCGGAGAGAGAGTTTAGAGAGTGGGGGGGGAGTACAGGAAGTTTCGAATATGGGGAGGGAGGGAGGGAATTCTTTGGAGAGTTTTTTGGGAGAGAGCGCCCAGGACTCTCCGCGTGCCACGTCCACAGCCGCCGAGGCAGGGAGGAGCCAGGGAGCAGTTCGCGGACTCCTCCCGCGGTCTCTCGCCTCGCGTCGATCAACAAACAACAACAACAACACACAACAACAACAACAACAAACAGCAGCAGCAGCCGGTCCACTCCTCCCACAATCCCCCGCGCGCGCTAATTGCTTGGCCCGGGTCCACCCAGAATTCCCGATGCGCATCGATTGCGGGCAATACGGCACCAGCTGAAGGGAGTGGGATTGAGTGCCCCTCTGTTATGTAGAGTACGGTAACAAGCTCCAGGGAGTGGGATTGAGTGCCCCTCTGTTATGTAGAGTACGGTAACAAGCTACAGGGAGTGGGATTGAGTGCCCCTCTGTTATGTAGAGTACGGTAACAAGCTACAGGGAGTGGGATTGAGTGCCCCTCTGCTATGTAGAGTACGGTAACAAGCTCCAGGGGGTGGGATTGAGTGCCCCTCTGTTATGTAGAGTACGGTAACAAGCTCCAGGGGGTGGGATTGAGTGCCCCTCTGTTATGTAGAGTACGGTAACAAGCTACAGGGAGTGGGATTGAGTGCCCCTCTGCTATGTAGAGTACGGTAACAAGCTACAGGGAGTGGGATTGAGTGCCCCTCTGTTATGTAGAGTACGGTAACAAGCTCCAGGGGGTGGGATTGAGTGCCCCTCTGTTATGTAGAGTACGGTAACAAGCTCCAGGGGGTGGGATTGAGTGCCCCTCTGTTATGTAGAGTACGGTAACAAGCTCCAGGGGGTGGGATTGAGTGCCCCTCTGTTATGTAGAGTACGGTAACAAGCGACAGGGAGTGGGATTGAGTGCCCCTCTGCTATGTAGAGTACGGTAACAAGCTACAGGGGGTGGGATTGAGTGCCCCTCTGTTATGTAGAGTACGGTAACAAGCGACAGGGAGTGGGATTGAGTGCCCCTCTGCTATGTAGAGTACGGTAACAAGCTACAGGGAGTGGGATTGAGTGCCCCTCTGTTATGTAGAGTACGGTAACAAGCTACAGGGAGTGGGATTGAGTGCCCCTCTGTTATGTAGAGTACGGTAACAAGCTCCAGGGGGTGGGATTGAGTGCCCCTCTGCTATGTAGAGTACGGTAACAAGCTACAGGGAGTGGGATTGCGTGCCCCTCTGTTATGTAGAGTACGGTAACAAGCTCCAGGGGGTGGGATTGAGTGCCCCTCTGCTATGTAGAGTACGGTAACAAGCTACAGGGAGTGGGATTGCGTGCCCCTCTGTTATGTAGAGTACGGTAACAAGCTCCAGGGAGTGGGATTGCGTGCCCCTCTGTTATGTAGAGTACGGTAACAAGCTACAGGGAGTGGGATTGAGTGCCCCTCTGCTATGTAGAGTACGGGAACAAGCTACAGGGAGTGGATTGTGGGGTTATCTGGGGAATCAGCGGGTTGCGTTGCGTGATCTACAGAAGGAATTTTTTCCCTCTCCCTCTGTTCTCATTATTCTTCTCCTGCCTCCCGAAGTCGTTACTTGAATTCCCCCCCTTTGTTGCAGATCGCTCTGCCCTACTCAGAAACACGGTTTGTGATATTCTTGGTTATTTCACGAAGAAGGGAAACAATAAAATAAGAACATTTCAAATGTCTTGCTGTGGTTTTCACACCTGATGATGATTGCTTGTGTTGCTGTCGAAACGTCGTGATAATTTTATTGTTTAATATTTTTATTACTTTATTGTTTCCCTTCTACGTGACTTTACCGAAAGATCAGCAGCACCAAGGGAGGGTGCAGGGAGTAGCATTAACAAAGGAAAGGAATGTTAATAGTATGTAGCTGCAGTTACTAAACAACCACGTAGAAAACTAAAGTATAAACTACATAAAAAACTAAAGTATAAACTGCATAGCACCATCAGTATACTTACTATACTCTACAATAAGCTGAGTTACTAACAGCAAGTAATACATTACAATTCTACGTCGTAAAAATTATATAATATGCTTCCATCTAAACTTTATTCTCTTACATCACACAAGCATACACCGTACTATATACTGCCATAGATAAATCCAACATTAAATTATATACTGTATTGCTATAAACCACCCTATACCTTATACATTTTAATATAACACTATGTATTATTCTACCCACCCTAATGTGTATCACACTGCTATATGTTTACTATACAATTACGATACTATATATTACTTTGTACATTATATTAAGCATATAAATGTTATACTATTTGTTATTATACACTGTACCATTGACCGTCGTGTCAATGGGTGAGTCGTGGGGGGAAAAACTTGCAGCGGAGCAAAGAATCCATTCCCTGGAAAAACCACCTCTGCGGTACTAAACTCTACTGACCTGGTATCGACAATCAAGGGGATTGCCCTGTCCCCAGACGACCTGCTTGTCAGTTTTGATGTGGTTTCCTTATTCACCAAGGTTCCTGTACCTGACACCATCGCAATCATTGAAGACTTGGTTCATCAAGGACTGAATGCTGGGGTACCCCCCCTGGTGAGACACTGCTTAACCAATACATACTTCACCTGGAATGGAACCTTCTACAAGCAAACTGAGGGCACCCCAATGGGCTCCCCCTATCTCCGGTTGTAGCCAACATCTTCATGGAGAAATTTGAGACGGACGCCATCCAAACTGCCACTCTACGCCCGACCTTATGGAAGAGGTACGTAGACGACACTTTTGTCATCTGGCCACATGGCCGGCCTGCTCTAGACCAATTTCTCGACCACATCAATTCCATACACCCAGCCATCAGATTCACCATGGAAGTCGAAAAAGATGGCAAGCTACCCTTTTTGGATGTCCTAATCAAAAGGAGACCCGATGGTTCAATGAGCCACTCTGTCTACAGGAAAGCCACCCATACGGATGCTTACCTAAAACCGGATTCCCACCACCATCCATCCCAGAAGAATTCCCTCATCAAGACTCTATATCATAGAGCCCAATGCATCTCCGACCAGGAACACATTTCCAGTGAACTCAAACACGTACGCCAAGCTCTTAAGGCTAATGGTTACTCCGACTACACAATCCGCAAAGCCATCACTCCAACCATCAAGAAGGATCCTGTTGAGGAGCCTTTCAAGACCATCACCTTACCCTACATTGCTGGGGTCACAAAAAAGATCTCCAAAATCCTGATTAAACACAAGATCCAGGTCCGATTCAACACAGTACATAAAATCCGTGATCTGGTACCGTCTGTAAAATATGTGGTTCCAGACATACAGTACCCTGGCGTCTACAAACTAAGTTGCCTCTGTGGTAGCAGTTACATTGGGGAAACCAAACGACATGTCTCGGACCGCATCCGTGAACATAAAGCAGACCTGAAACACGGTAGGACAAACACCTCAGCCGTGGCAGATCACTGTTACAACTCAGTGGGCTCACATGACATTGACTTCTCCAAGACAGAGGTTCTCTGCAAGCCATCTGGCTATCATGAGAGATTCGTTCATGAGGCGATCCACATATACAAACACAGAGACAATTTTAACCGAGAAGATGGATTCTGGCTTAGCAATCATTGGAAGGACGTAATAAACCATTTCGGATCTTAACTGATTGTGTTCACGTTTACGGTGACTTTCAGACCGCGTTCCACTCAATGGCATTGTATTCTCCGCAGGGAATGGATTCTTTGCTCCGCTGCAAGTTTTTCCCCCCACGACTCACCCATTGACACGACGGTCAATGGTACAGTGTATAATAACAAATAGTATAACATTTATATGCTTAATACAATGTACAAAGTAATATATAGTATCGTAATTGTATAGTAAACAAATAGCAGTGTGATACACATTAGGGTGGGTAGAATAATACATAGTGTTATATTAAAATGTATAAGGTATAGGGTGGTTTATAGCAATACAGTATATAATTTAATGTTGGGTTTATCTATGGCAGTATATAGTACGGTGTATGCTCGTGTGATGTAAGAGAATAACGTTTAGATGGAAGCATATTATATAATTTTTACGACGTAGAATTGTAATGTATTACTTGCTGTTAGTAACTCAGCTTATTGTAGAGTATAGTAAGTATACTGATGGTGCTATGCAGTTTATACTTTAGTTTTTTATGTAGTTTATACTTTAGTTTTCTACGTGGTTGTTTAGTAACTGCAGCTACATACTATTAACATTCCTTTCCTTTGTTAATGCTACTCCCTGCACCCTCCCTTGGTGCTGCTGATCCTGCATAATGCATGGGCATATGACTTTGAAACCCCCCTGCCCACCTCCTACGCATTTCCCATGAATATGCTAAATTCCTCTTCATATGCACATTCTTTTTGTTAAGGCGCTCTTCCACCTCCAACCCAGCTTATATATAAGCTCCTAGCTTGGTAGTGTCTCATTCTTCACCTGAAGACGGCTGCTTGCGTTGTAGCCGAAACGTCGTGAGAATTATTTTATTTTATTATGTTTTATTTTTATTATTTTATTACTTCCCTTCTACGTGACTTTACCGAAAGAACCAAGAATATGAATCCCTGCAGTCACGAAAGCTTTAAATCGACGTTTTGTGATGTTGTTTAAGTTCGAGCGGTGCTTTTGTGCTCCGTTGCGTTTGGGTATTATTGGTAGCCGGGACGGCTGTTTTCACCAAGCGGGGGGGGGGGGGGGGTGATGTAGTGACAGGGTGACACCTGCCGGCCTGTGAGGGTAATTACGGCTGTAGCTGCATTACATAACGCCTTGTTGCGAAGGGGCCCATCTGGGGTAAAGGTTCAGGGGGGTGTCATTCGAGAAGCTCCGGGAACCATCCCGAAGGGTCTAGAAGGGGGCGTGGCCAGAGCTGGAGCTTGACCACGCCTCCATTCGGGGCTGCGAGTGTGGGGTCGGGGTCCTGGTAGCGTCGCCGACATCTCTTCATCTTCAGCCACGTGGCTCTTCTTCTGCGAGACCGCCTCCGTCTCCGCCGCTACGCCCGTCGGCCAGCCCGCGGAGCGCAGGGCGGACATGGGCTGCGTGTTTGGACAGCCGCGGTGTGGCCCCGTTACGAGGTGTGGCCCCGTTACCAAGTGTATCGCCCCGCGCGCTCTTAATAAAGACGCCTTCTACTAGACGTGTGTCGGAAGTCGCTCACTACACATGCACCCCCCCCCAAGACAAAGGTTCCCCGTATAGCCCCGACAGACTTGACTTAAAGCTTTCGTGACTGCAGGAATTCATATTCTTGGGTCTTTCGGTAAAGTCAAGAATGTACCTCAACAGACTGTTGGGGCAAGTGCTGTTAGCGGGCAGTACCTATGAAGGCCGGCACGGTGGCACATGACGGGATGGGTGGCCAGCATCGCGCCCGGCCGCCTTTGTCTCCCCAGTGGTAATGTTTTACACACTGCACCAGGTACTCATTGGAGTCCCAGTCGTCCTAGGGGAGGCTCAGGACCGGTTCGGATAATCGTCACTGGTGTTGGTGGCCGCGCGCGGGATTCAAACTCGGGTGAACGGGTTCGTAGCGCAGCGTGCTGACCACTCCCCCACACCCAAACCATGACAAGGGACTGCTCTACTTACGAACGAGTTGAAGTTCCTTGAGGTCTGTTCGTAAGTCGATTTGTTCGTAAGTCCAAATTTACTCCCGTCAATTCACCTACACCAGTGACACTAAACATGGGGAATTAGTGTAAATGTTGTGTAATCTCCTGTAGATGTAGATGCCACTGGTTCTTCATGTTCTGCAGATGTAGATGCTACTGGTTTTTCACGTTCTGCAGATGTAGATGCCACTGGTTCTTCATGTTCTGCAGATCTATATGCCACCGGTTCTTCACGTTCTGCAGATGTAGATACCACCGGTTCTTCATGTTCTGCAGATGTAGATGCCACTGGTTCTTCACGTTCTGCAGATGTAGATACCACTGGTTCTTCACGTTCTGCAGATGTAGATGCCACTGGTTCTTCATGTTCTGCAGATGTTGATGCCACTGGTTCTTCACGTTCTGCAGATGTAGATGCCACTGGTTCTTCACGTTCTGTAGATGTAGATGCCACTGGTTCTTCACGTTCTGCAGATGTAGATACCACTGGTTCTTCACGTTCTGCAGATGTAGATACCACTGGTTCTTCATGTTCTGCAGATGTTGATGCCACTGGTTCTTCACGTTCTGCAGATGTAGATGCCACTGGTTCTTTACGTTCTGCAGATGTTGATGCCACTGGTTCTTCACGTTCTGCAGATGTAGATGACACTGGTTCTTCACGTTCTGCAGATGTAGATGCCACTGGTTCTTCACGTTCTGCAGATGTTGATGACACTGGTTCTTCACGTTCTGCAGATGTAGATGCCACTGGTTCTTCACGTTCTGCAGATTTAGATGTCACTGGTTCTTCATGTTCTGCAGATGTAGATGCCACTGGTTCTTCACGTTCTGCAGATGTTGATGCCACTGGTTCTTCACGTTCTGCAGATGTAGGTGACACTGGTTCTTCACGTTCTGCAGATGTAGATGCCACTGGTTCTTCACGTTCTGCAGATGTTGATGACACTGGTTCTTCACGTTCTGCAGATGTAGATGCCACTGGTTCTTCACGTTCTGCAGATGTAGATGTCACTGGTTCTTCATGTTCTGCAGATGCCACTTGTTCTTCACGTTCTGTAGATACCACTGGTTCTTCGCGTTCTGTAGATGTAGATGTCACTGGTTCTTCACGTTCTGCAGATGTAGATGACACTGGTTCTTCACGTTCTGCAAATGTAGATGCCACTGGTTCTTCACGATCTGCTGATGTAGATGCCACTGGTTCTTCACGATCTGCTGATGTAGATGCCACTGGTTCTTCACGTTCTGCAGATGTAGATGCCACTGGTTCTTCACGTTCTGCAGATGTAGATGTCACTGGTTCTTCATGTTCTGCAGATGCCACTTGTTCTTCACGTTCTGTAGATACCACTGGTTCTTCACGTTCTGCAGATGTAGATGCCACTGGTTCTTCACGTTCTGCAGATGTAGATGCCACTGGTTCTTCACGTTCTGCAGATGTAGATGCCACCACCGCCATCTCTAGCGTGGTGGTTGAACTTGTAACGGTGCCATTGGGCCAAGATGCGCCGTTCCCATGCAGTTGCCGGCAATACCGGCCACAGGCCAATAGGGAACAACAGAGGGGCTGAGCCCCAATGCTGAGATTCTATGGGCCATAGGGCCCAACGGTTACCCCGAGGAGGGGGGGGGGGGCCGGGGGATGACATCATCCCCGGATCCTTCTCGAAGGTTCTGGAAGGGAGGCGTGGCCTGGGGGGGCGGAGCGAGCCACGGCTCTCTATAAAAGTCGGAGCTGTGGACGGGCCCGGCGGCAGTCGTCGTCCAGCTGAAGACGAGAAGCCTCCTGTAGGCCGCAGACGAGAAGCCTCCTGGAGGCCGCAGAGCCCCGAGGAGGTCAGAGCCACACCCCTGGCAAGGGGGGGGGGGGTCGCCTCCAGCTCGTAGACCGGCGAAGATTAAAGCTTCACTCACGGAGGACTTGAAGATTAGGGGCCCGTCCATAAATGACGTCACGCGGTTTTCGACGATTTTTTTGACCCCCCTTCCCGTCGTCACACAAAGTCAAATATGACGTCACAAAGCTCTGCCCCCCAAAAAGAAAATAAACATGCTTCAAATCGCTTTAAACAATTGTCATTGTAGTGCGTATTTAATGTGGCGCTGCACTCTGATGTTGTAGGAGCAAACATTTATTAAAAAGTCTATTTAATTAAGTAGAACGTGTTGTCTATATATATTTAA
Source organism: Lampetra fluviatilis (assembly GCF_964198595.1). Classification (NCBI taxonomy): domain Eukaryota; kingdom Metazoa; phylum Chordata; class Hyperoartia; order Petromyzontiformes; family Petromyzontidae; genus Lampetra; species Lampetra fluviatilis. The sequence continues at coordinate 9,604,439 of NC_136310.1, forward strand.
AGTTGCGCATTTTGATGTGACGTCACATTTCTCAAACCCACCCCCCCCTCGTCACACATCGTCACCAATGTCTGCCCCCCCCCCCTAGGTGCGTGACGTCATTTATGGACGGCCCCTTAGCCAGCGAGAGGCGTCGTAGTCTGGGGAGTAACCTCCATAAAGTATCGGGTGTGAGGGGCCGTTATACCCCTCTGTGTTCAGTGTTGATTGTTAAATAAAAACTGTGCCGCCTTCAGAGAAGCTCTCCTCTGGTTATTCAACCCACTACAAACTCACGGCTCTCCGTCCGCACAGGCAACTGGGACACATGGAACAGATTTGTTCGTCATCATTGGAACCTCATTTTGCCAGTAGCAAAATATGATAATTGTTTTTTTACCCTTTAATCTGGTAACAAAACTGACACTTTTTTTTACAAGGAGTCATGTTTGCATAGACCACAATACCTGCAGTCGAAATGCAAACAAAAAACATAACTCTGATAATGTATGCACTGTCCTTGAAGTTGATTGGTGCATTGTCCTTGAGTTGTGCGCCTTTTGGCGTCATCTGGTCCAACACCATGTGAGACTAGGCTCTAAGGAAAGCTGTCTCGGGTGTGGACCAATCAACTTCAAGGACAGTGCATACATTATCAGTTATGTTTTCTGTTTGCATTTCGACTGCAGGTACCGAGGTCAATGCAAACATGACTCTTTGTAAAAAATGTGTCAGTTTTGTTGCCAGATAAAATTACCAATTATCAGATTTGTTCGTATCTCTCAAAGTTCGTAAGTCGGATGTTCGTAAGTCGAGGAGCCCTTGGACATTGCAACCGCGAAGACCCCCCCCTCTCTCCCCGCAACACGGCGACAAACAGCTGGTCAATAAACAGCCGGTAAACAAAATATCAGGTAAATAAACATCGGTTAAACAATACACAGGTAAATAAATAGCTGGTAAACAAACAGCAGGTAAACAATCCGGACTTCCATGGTAATGCGGATTTCCCATGGTGAACTGGACTCCCATGGTAAACTGGCCTTCTATGGTAATCCGGACTTCCACGGTAAACTGGACTCCCATGGTGAGCTGGACTCCCATGGTATACTGGACTTCAATGGTGAACTGCATTTCCATGGCAAACCGGATTTCCATGGTAAACTGGACTACCATGGTAAACTGGACTCCCATGGTGAACTGGACTTCCATTATTTTATTATTTCCCTTCTACGTGACTTTAGAATATGGACTCCCATGGTCCGGCGTCAGCAAAAACCAAACTAACAAGAAGAGGCCTTCCCCCCCCCCCCCCCCCCCCAGAATATTTCAATATCTCATGAGCCGAACTGCAGCCCTCAAAAGAGGCCCCCGACCGCTGGCCCCGGCCACAACGCCACCACCCGCCACAACGCCACCACCCGCCACAACGCCACCACCCGCCACAACGCCACCACCCGCCACAACGCCACCCCCCGCCACAACGCCACCCCCCGCCACAACGCCACCACCCGCCACAACGCCACCACCTGCCACAACGCCACCCCCCGCCACAACACCACCCCCCGCCACAACGCCACCACCCGCCACAACGCCACCACCCGCCACAACGCCACCCCCCGCCACAACGCCACCCCCCGCCACAACGCCACCACCCGCCACAACGCCACCACCTGCCACAACGCCACCCCCCGCCACAACACCACCCCCCGCCACAACGCCACCACCCGCCACAACGCCACCACCCGCCACAACGCCACCCCCCGCAACAACGCCACCCCTCGCCACAACGCCACCGCCCACCACAACGCCACCGCCCACCACAACGCCACCACCCGCCACAACGTCACAACGCCACCACCCGCCACAACGCCACCACCCGCCACAACGCCACCCCCCGCAACAACGCCACCCCTCGCCACAACGCCACCGCCCACCACAACGCCACCGCCCACCACAACGCCACCACCCGCCACAACGTCACAACGCCACCTCCCGCCACAACGCCACCTTCCGCCACAACGCCACCGCCCGCCACAACGCCACCCTCCGCCACAACGCCACCCCCCACCACAACGCCACAACGCCACCCCCCGCCACAACGCCACAACGCCACAACGCCACAACGCCACCCCCCGCCACAACGCCACCACCCGCCACAACGCCACCACCCGCCACAACGCCACCCCCCGCCACAACGCCACAACGCCACCACAATGCCACCACCCGCCACAACGCCACCACCCGCCACAACGCCGCAACGCCAACCCCCGCCACAACGCCACCGCCCGCCACAACGCCACCACCCGCCACAACGCCACAACGCCAACCCCCGCCACAACGCCACCAACCGCCACAACGCCACCACCCGCCACAACGCCACCACCCGCCACAACGCCACCACCCGCCACAACGCCACCACCCGCCACAACGCCACCACCCGCCACAACGCCACCACCCGCCACAACGCCGCAACGCCACCGCCCGCCACAACGCCACCACCCGCCACAACGCCACCACCCGCCACAACGCCACAACACCACCACCCGCCACAACGCCACCACCCGCCACAACGCCACAACGCCACCACCCGCCACAACGCCACCCCCCGCCACAACGCCACCGCCCGCCACAACGCCACCCCCCGCCACAACGCCACAACGCCACCGCCCGCCACAACGCCACCGCCCGCCACAACGCCACCCCCCGCCACAACGCCACAACGCCACCACCTGCCACAACGCCACCACCCGCCACAACGCCACCGCCCGCCACAACGCCACTGCCCACCACAACGCCACCGCCACAACACCACCAAGTGACGTGCCAGGCCCGGTGCACCTCGGGGCGACCGCGTGCAAGTGTCGAGGGCTGGCTGACCAGGAGGAGGAGGAAGAGGATCTGGGTGGGGCAGAGCGCCCCAGCCGCCCCACGGGGTTCCGCTGACCGAGACGAGCGGTGGGATGAGCGCCGCGTCACACGCGGGAAGCGTCGAGTCGGCGACAGCGAGAGGTTTACAAAACGTGACGTCGTTTAATTGGCAAATAGATTCATTTATTTAAAAAATTATAATAATAATGATAACCCATCGCGTTGGGACACTTCGTCAATATTTCGTAAGGGAAAGCGACCGTCTGACGGAGAATAAAAAGCTGGCGACAATAAATAACCGTAGTCCTAGTAGAGAAGATGGTGGAGATTCCCCTGTGCGGGGAGGGAATGAATCAGACAGCGAGGGAGAATGATTCAGAGAGAGTGATTCAGAAAGAGTGATTCATAGACAGTGATTCGGAGAAGGATGCACGTGAATTCAGAGAGATTATTCAGGGAGAGAGAGAGAGGTTGCTTCAGAGAATGATACAAATAAAGAATGAGTAGAACACATGATTCAGAGAAAGAGAGAATGATTCAGAGAAAGAGAGAATGATTCAGAGAATTATACAGATGATTCAGAGAACGATTCAGGGAGAGAGAATGCATCAGATAATGAAACGGAGATAATGCTTGAGAAAGAGAATGAGTCAGAGAGAGAATGATTGGGGACGAATGATTCAGAGAAGGATTCAAGGCGAACGAGCGAGGGAGGGAGGGAATGAGTGAGAGAGCGGCGTGCGAGGCGCTAGCTGCCGGGCAGACAGCGGAGGTAGCAGAGGCAGGCTCGCTGCTTGCCCACCAGGAGCAGCGCGTCGCCACGGCCTGCTGCCCACGCCACGGACAGCACGCAGAAGCGGCCTGCACCACGCACAACATCACCACCATCACCACAACATCACCACGACATCACCACACCATCACCACACCATCACCACAACATCACCACGCACACCATCACCATAACATCACCATCACCACGCACATCACCACACCATCACCACGCACAACATCACCACACCATCACCATCACCACACCATCACCACAACATCACCACGCACACCATCACCACAACATCACCATCACCACGCACATCACCACACCATCACCACGCACAACATCACCACACCATCACCATCACCACACCATCACCACACCATCACCACACCATCACCACAACATCACCACAACATCACCACGCACATCACCACGCACACCATCACCACGCCACCACCACGCACAACTGTCTCCCCCGTGAGCCCCCCCTCCCCCTCCCGAGCCCCTCACCCGCGTGGGGCACCGCGACACAGACGCTGCCCGCGGGAGTCCACACGTAGGCGCAGGCGGAGCCGGTGCACACCGCCAGGCGCGGCCCCCGCGGCTCCCAGGCCAGGCCCAGCACGGGCGCCGCCTGCAGCAGCAGCACCAGCAGGCGGCAGGAGCACAGCTCCCACAGCCAGACGGCGCGCGGCATGCTGTCTGCACGCACGCCACAACACAGACGATGAACCCTGACCGCGACTATGTAGCCCGATACTTTTTTTTTCCTTTCCGGTAAAGTCACGTAGGTAAAATAAATAAATAAACTTTATCACGACGTTTCGGGCACAACACAAGCGTCCTTCGTCAGGTGGGGACAACTCAGCGAAAGCACAACCGCTTAAGTGTGTCCCAGAGGTGGTTGTGTATAGTGTAGTAATGTATAGTGTAGTAGTGTGTAGTGTAGTAGTGTGTAGTGTAGTAGTGTATAGTAGTGTATAGTGTATAATGTAGTAGTGTATAGTAGTGTAGTAGTGTATAGTAGTGTATAGCAGTGTATAGTGTAAAAGTTTAGAGAAGTTCTATTAAGGAGGTCTGTTGCCTGAAACATCGTCTCAAGTGCAATGCCTCGTGCTGTAGTGCCCTGGGTGTGCCGTTCAGCGTGGGGATGGCCTGAGGCCGAGTCTGGGGGCGGATAGCGGCTGACGACCCCCAAGCGCGGCGACCCCCACGCACCGTCCACCGTGGCCAGGTAGCGCCCGTCGCTGCTGAAGGCGGCGAGCGCCACCCCCACCCGGGGGTTGGCGCGGTCACCGTCGGGTTTCACCACCGGCACCGCCACGGGCGCAGCCACAATCTCATCTGTGTGGGCAAGCGCAGGCAGCCACAGTCAGCCACAATCTCATCTGTGTGGGCAAGCGCAGGCAGCCACAGTCAGCCACAATCTCATCTGTGTGGGCAAGCGCAGGCAGCCACAGACAGTCACAGACATTTACAGTCAGCCACAGTCAGCCACAGTCAGCCACAATCTCATCTGTGTGGGCAAGCGCAGGCAGACACAGTCAGCCACAATCTCATCTGTGTGGGCAAGCGCAGGCAGACACAGTCAGCCACAATCTCATCTGTGTGGGCAAGCGCAGGCAGCCACAGTCAGCCACAATCTCATCTGTGTGGGCAAGCGCAGGCAGCCACAGTCAGCCACAATCTCATCTGTGTGGGCAAGCGCAGGCAGCCACAGTCAGCCACAATCTCATCTGTGTGGGCAAGCGCAGGCAGCCACAGACAGTCACAGACATTTACAGTCAGCCACAGTCAGCCACAGTCAGCCACAATCTCATCTGTGTGGGCAAGCGCAGGCAGACACAGTCAGCCACAATCTCATCTGTGTGGGCAAGCGCAGGCAGACACAGTCAGCCACAATCTCATCTGTGTGGGCAAGCGCAGGCAGCCACAGTCAGCCACAATCTCATCTGTGTGGGCAAGCGCAGGCAGCCACAGACAGTCACAGACATTTACAGTCAGCCACAGTCAGCCACAGTCAGCCACAATCTCATCTGTGTGGGCAAGCGCAGGCAGACACAGTCAGCCACAATCTCATCTGTGTGGGCAAGCGCAGGCAGACACAGTCAGCCACAATCTCATCTGTGTGGGCAAGCGCAGGCAGCCACAGTCAGCCACAATCTCATCTGTGTGGGCAAGCGCAGGCAGACACAGTCAGCCACAATCTCATCTGTGTGGGCAAGCGCAGGCAGACACAGTCAGCCACAATCTCATCTGTGTGGGCAAGCGCAGGCAGACACAGTCAGCCACAATCTCATCTGTGTGGGCAAGTGCAGGCAGCCACAGTCAGTCACAATCTCATCTGTGTGGGCAAGTGCAGGCAGCCACAGTCAGTCACAATCTCATCTGTGTGGGCAAGCGCAGGCAGTCACAGTCAGACACAGGCAGCCACAGTCAGCCACAATCTCATCTGTGTGGGCAAGCGCAGGCAGTCACAGTCAGACACAGGCAGCCACAGTCAGCCACAATCTCATCTGTGTGGGCAAGCGCAGGCAGTCACAGTCAGACACAGGCAGCCACAGTCAGCCACAATCTCATCTGTGTGGGCAAGCGCAGGCAGCCACAGTCAGACACAGAAAGCTGCAGACAGCCACAGAAAGCCGCAGACAGCAGCGGACAGCAACAGTCAGCTGCACACAGCCGCGTGAGTGAGTATCCGAAAGGACCAAGAAGATGAGTATCCAGGTTACCGCACGTTATCATTCTTGTTATTGTTTACCCAGGTAGAGAGACTCACACAGGCAGACACAGACAGCAGGTAGAGAGACTCACACAGGCAGACACAGACAGCAGGTAGAGAGACTCACACAGGCAGACACAGACAGCCACAGACAGCAGGTAGAGAGACTCACACAGGCAGACACAGACAGCCACAGACAGCAGGTAGAGAGACTCACACAGGCAGACACAGACAGTCACAGACAGCAGGTAGAGAGACTCACACAGGCAGTCACAGACAGCCACAGACAGCAGGTAGAGAGACTCACACAGACAGTCACAGACAGTCACAGACAGCAGGTAGAGAGACTCACACAGACAGTCACAGACAGTCACAGACAGCAGGTAGAGAGACTCACACAGGCAGAGACAGACAGCCACAGACAGCAGGTAGAGAGACTCACACAGGCAGAGACAGACAGCCACAGACAGCAGGTAGAGAGACTCACACAGGCAGAGACAGACAGCCACAGACAGCCACAGACAGTCACAGACAGCCACAGACAGCCACAGACAGCAGGTAGAGAGACTCACACAGGCAGAGACAGACAGCCACAGACAGCAGGTAGAGAGACTCACACAGGCAGAGACAGACAGCCACAGACAGCAGGTAGAGAGACTCACACAGGCAGAGACAGACAGCCACAGACAGCCACAGACAGTCACAGACAGCCACAGACAGCAGGTAGAGAGACTCACACAGACAGCCACAGACAGTCACAGACAGCCACAGACAGCCACAGACAGTCACAGACAGCAGGTAGAGAGACTCACACAGACAGCCACAGACAGCCACAGACAGCAGGTAGAGAGACTCACACAGGCAGAGACAGACAGCCACAGACAGCCACAGACAGTCACAGACAGCCACAGACAGCAGGTAGAGAGACTCACACAGACAGCCACAGACAGTCACAGACAGCCACAGACAGCCACAGACAGTCACAGACAGCAGGTAGAGAGACTCACACAGACAGCCACAGACAGCGACAGACAGCAGGTAGAGAGACTCACACAGACAGCCACAGACAGCGACAGACAGCAGGTAGAGAGACTCACACAGGCAGACACAGACAGCGACAGACAGCAGGTAGAGAGACTCACACAGACAGCCACAGACAGCGACAGACAGCAGGTAGAGAGACTCACACAGGCAGACACAGACAGCCACAGACAGCAGGTAGAGAGACTCACACAAGCAGACACAGACAGCGACAGACAGCAGGTAGAGAGACTCACACAGGCAGACACAGACAGTCACAGACAGCAGGTAGAGAGACTCACACAGGCAGACACAGACAGTCACAGACAGCAGGTAGAGAGACTCACACAGGCAGCCACAGACAGCCACAGACAGCCACAGACAGCAGGTAGAGAGACTCACACAGGCAGACACAGACAGCCACAGACAGCAGGTAGAGAGACTCACACAGGTAGACACAGACAGCCACAGACAGCAGGTAGAGAGACTCACACAGGCAGACACAGACAGTCACAGACAGCAGGTAGAGAGACTCACACAGGCAGACACAGACAGCCACAGACAGCAGGTAGAGAGACTCACACAGGCAGACACAGACAGTCACAGACAGCAGGTAGAGAGACTCACACAGGCAGACACAGACAGCCACAGACAGCAGGTAGAGAGACTCACACAGGTAGACACAGACAGCCACAGACAGCAGGTAGAGAGACTCACACAGGCAGACACAGACAGTCACAGACAGCGACAGACAGCAGGTAGAGAGACTCACACAGGCAGACACAGACAGCCACAGACAGCGACAGACAGCAGGTAGAGAGACTCACACAGGCAGACACAGACAGCCACACACAGCAGGTAGAGAGACTCACACAGGCAGACACAGACAGTCACAGACAGCAGGTAGAGAGACTCACACAGGCAGAGACAGACAGCCACAGACAGCAGGTAGAGAGACTCACACAGGCAGAGACAGACAGCCACAGACAGCCACAGACAGTCACAGACAGCCACAGACAGCCACAGACAGTAGGTAGAGAGACTCACACAGACAGCCACAGACAGCGACAGACAGCAGGTAGAGAGACTCACACAGACAGCCACAGACAGCGACAGACAGCAGGTAGAGAGACTCACACAGGCAGACACAGACAGCGACAGACAGCAGGTAGAGAGACTCACACAGACAGCCACAGACAGCGACAGACAGCAGGTAGAGAGACTCACACAGGCAGACACAGACAGTCACAGACAGCAGGTAGAGAGACTCACACAGGCAGACACAGACAGCCACAGACAGCAGGTAGAGAGACTCACACAGGCAGAGACAGACAGCCACAGACAGCAGGTAGAGAGACTCACACAGGCAGAGACAGACAGCCACAGACAGCCACAGACAGTCACAGACAGCCACAGACAGCCACAGACAGCAGGTAGAGAGACTCACACAGACAGCCACAGACAGCCACAGACAGCCACAGACAGTAGGTAGAGAGACTCACACAGACAGCCACAGACAGCGACAGACAGCAGGTAGAGAGACTCACACAGACAGCCACAGACAGCGACAGACAGCAGGTAGAGAGACTCACACAGGCAGACACAGACAGCGACAGACAGCAGGTAGAGAGACTCACACAGACAGCCACAGACAGCGACAGACAGCAGGTAGAGAGACTCACACAGGCAGACACAGACAGCGACAGACAGCAGGTAGAGAGACTCACACAGACAGCCACAGACAGCGACAGACAGCAGGTAGAGAGACTCACACAGACAGCCACAGACAGCGACAGACAGCAGGTAGAGAGACTCACACAGGCAGACACAGACAGCCACAGACAGCAGGTAGAGAGACTCACACAGACAGCCACACACAGCAGGTAGAGAGACTCACACAAGCAGACACAGACAGCGACAGACAGCAGGTAGAGAGACTCACACAGGCAGACACAGACAGCCACAGACAGCAGGTAGAGAGACTCACACAGGCAGCCACAGACAGCGACAGACAGCAGGTAGAGAGACTCACACAGGCAGACACAGACAGTCACAGACAGCAGGTAGAGAGACTCACACAGGCAGACACAGACAGTCACAGACAGCAGGTAGAGAGACTCACACAGGCAGACACAGACAGCCACAGACAGCAGGTAGAGAGACTCACACAGGCAGACACAGACAGTCACAGACAGCAGGTAGAGAGACTCACACAGGCAGACACAGACAGCGACAGACAGCAGGTAGAGAGACTCACACAGGCAGACACAGACAGTCACAGACAGCAGGTAGAGAGACTCACACAGACAGCCACAGACAGCGACAGACAGCAGGTAGAGAGACTCACACAGACAGCCACAGACAGCGACAGACAGCAGGTAGAGAGACTCACACAGGCAGACACAGACAGCGACAGACAGCAGGTAGAGAGACTCACACAGACAGCCACAGACAGCGACAGACAGCAGGTAGAGAGACTCACACAGGCAGACACAGACAGCGACAGACAGCAGGTAGAGAGACTCACACAGGCAGACACAGACAGCGACAGACAGCAGGTAGAGAGACTCACACAGACAGCCACAGACAGCGACAGACAGCAGGTAGAGAGACTCACACAGACAGCCACAGACAGCGACAGACAGCAGGTAGAGAGACTCACACAGGCAGACACAGACAGCGACAGACAGCAGGTAGAGAGACTCACACAGACAGCCACAGACAGCGACAGACAGCAGGTAGAGAGACTCACACAGGCAGACACAGACAGCCACAGACAGCAGGTAGAGAGACTCACACAGGCAGACACAGACAGCGACAGACAGCAGGTAGAGAGACTCACACAAGCAGACACAGACAGCGACAGACAGCAGGTAGAGAGACTCACACAGGCAGACACAGACAGCCACAGACAGCAGGTAGAGAGACTCACACAAGCAGACACAGACAGCGACACACAGCAGGTAGAGAGACTCACACAGGCAGACACAGACAGCCACAGACAGCAGGTAGAGAGACTCACACAGGCAGCCACAGACAGCGACAGACAGCAGGTAGAGAGACTCACACAGGCAGACACAGACAGTCACAGACAGCAGGTAGAGAGACTCACACAGGCAGACACAGACAGTCACAGACAGCAGGTAGAGAGACTCACACAGGCAGACACAGACAGTCACAGACAGCAGGTAGAGAGACTCACACAGGCAGACACAGACAGTCACAGACAGCAGGTAGAGAGACTCACACAGGCAGACACAGACAGTCACAGACAGCAGGTAGAGAGACTCACACAGGCAGACACAGACAGCCACAGACAGCAGGTAGAGAGACTCACACAGGCAGACACAGACAGTCACAGACAGCAGGTAGAGAGACTCACACAGGCAGACACAGACAGCCACAGACAGCAGGTAGAGAGACTCACACAGGCAGACACAGACAGTCACAGACAGCAGGTAGAGAGACTCACACAGGCAGACACAGACAGCGACAGACAGCAGGTAGAGAGACTCACACAGGCAGACACAGACAGTCACAGACAGCAGGTAGAGAGACTCACACAGGCAGACACAGACAGTCACAGACAGCAGGTAGAGAGACTCACACAGGCAGACACAGACAGTCACAGACAGCAGGTAGAGAGACTCACACAGGCAGACACAGACAGTCACAGACAGCAGGTAGAGAGACTCACACAGACAGACACAGACAGTCACAGGCAGCAGGTAGAGAGACTCACACAGACAGTCACAGACAGCAGGTAGAGAGACTCACACAGGCAGACACAGACAGCCACAGGCAGCAGGTAGAGAGACTCACACAGACAGTCACAGACAGCAGGTAGAGAGACTCACACAGGCAGACACAGACAGTCACAGACAGCAGGTAGAGAGACTCACACAGGCAGACACAGACAGCCACAGGCAGCAGGTAGAGAGACTCACACAGGCAGACACAGACAGTCACAGACAGCAGGTAGAGAGACTCACACAGGCAGACACAGACAGCCACAGGCAGCAGGTAGAGAGACTCACACAGACAGTCACAGACAGCAGGTAGAGAGACTCACACAGGCAGACACAGACAGTCACAGACAGCAGGTAGAGAGACTCACACAGGCAGACACAGACAGCCACAGGCAGCAGGTAGAGAGACTCACACAGGCAGACACAGACAGTCACAGACAGCAGGTAGAGAGACTCACACAGGCAGACACAGACAGTCACAGACAGCAGGTAGAGAGACTCACACAGGCAGACACAGACAGTCACAGACAGCAGGTAGAGAGACTCACACATGCAGACACAGACAGTCACAGACAGCAGGTAGAGAGACTCACACAGGCAGACACAGACAGCAGGTAGAGAGACTCACACAGGCAGACACAGACAGTCACAGGCAGCAGGTAGAGAGACTCACACAGACAGACACAGACAGTCACAGACAGCAGGTAGAGAGACTCACACAGGCAGACACAGACAGTCACAGACAGCAGGTAGAGAGACTCACACAGGCAGACACAGACAGTCACAGACAGCAGGTAGAGAGACTCACACAGGCAGACTCACATCGGCTGTGCGGGTGGAACACAGGGGGAGGGGAGGGGCCCGTGGTGGCAGCCCCTCCCCTAGAAGAGACCACCCTCCGCTCCGTCTCCCGGTAAACCACCTACACACACACAGACAAAGATCACCCGTGTAGCCTACACAGGCGGTTGGGGCAAGTGCTGTTAGCGAGCACCTGTGCAGGCCAGCACAGCGTGGCACATGCGAGGGGGTGGTGCGGCCAGCTACCCGCCTGTGTCTCCCCAGCGGTGATATTTACACACACCGCACTGGGTACTCATTTAAGGCTGAGTCGACCTATCTCAGGACCGGTTCATAAATAGGTCACTGGTGTTGATCGTGAGCGGGAATCGAGCTCAGGTCATCGGGTTCGTAGCGCAACGCACGAACCACGACAATGTCGCTACTCACACACGTACCCACTACACACGCACACGTACCCACTACACACGCACACGTACCCACTACACACGCACACGTACCCACTACACACACACACGTACCCACTACACACACACACGTACCCACTACACACACACACGTACCCACTACACACACACACGTACCCACTACACACACACACGTACCCACTACACACACACACGTACCCACTACACACACACACGTACCCACTACACACACACACGTACCCACTGCACGCACACACGTACCCACTACACACACACACACGTACCCACTACACACACACACACGTACCCACTACACACACACACGTACCCACTATACACACACACACGTACCCACTACACACACACACACGTACCCACTACACACACACACACGTACCCACTGCACACACACACACACGTACCCACTGCACACACACACACGTACCCACTACACACGCACACACACGTACCCACTACACACACACACGTACCCACTACACACACACGTACCCACTGCACACACACACGTACCCACTACACACACACACACACGTACCCACTACACACACACATGTACCCACTACACACACACACGTACCCACTACACACACACGTACCCACTGCACACACACGTACCCACTACACACACACACGTACCCACTACACACACACACACGTACCCACTACACACACACACACGTACCCACTACACACACACACATGTACCCACTACACACACACACACACGTACCCACTGCACACGCACACACGTACCCACTACACACACACATGTACCCACTACACACACACACGTACCCACTACACACACACGTACCCACTACACACACACACGTACCCACTGCACACACACACACGTACCCACTACACACACACACGTACCCACTGCACACACACACACGTACCCACTACACACACACACACGTACCCACTACACACACACACACGTACCCACTACACACACACACGTACCCACTGCACACACACACACGTACCCACTACACACACACACGTACCCACTACACACACACACACGTACCCACTACACACACACACGTACCCACTGCACACACACACACGTACCCACTACACACACACACACGTACCCACTACACACACACACACGTACCCACTACACACACACACACGTACCCACTACACACACACACGTACCCACTACACACACACACGTACCCACTGCACACGCACACACACGTACCCACTACACACACACACGTACCCACTACACACACACACGTACCCACTACACACACACACACACACGTACCCACTACACACACACACACGTACCCACTACACACACACACACGTACCCACTACACACACACACGTACCCACTACACACACACACACGTACCCACTACACACACACACACACGTACCCACTACACACACACACGTACCCACTACACACACACACGTACCCACTACACGCACACACGTACCCACTACACACACACACACGTACCCACTACACGCACACACACGTACCCACTGCACACACACACGTACCCACTGCACGCACACACACGTACCCACTGCACGCACACACACGTACCCACTGCACACACACACGTACCCACTACACGCACACACACGTACCCACTGCACGCACACACACGTACCCACTGCACACACACACGTACCCACTACACACACACACACGTACCCACTACACACACACACGTACCCACTACACACACACACACGTACCCACTACACACACACACACACGTACCCACTACACGCACACACGTACCCACTACACACACACACACGTACCCACTACACACGCACGTACCCACTGCACACACACACACGTACCCACTACACACACACACGTACCCACTACACACACACACGTACCCACTACACACACACACGTACCCACTACACACACACACACGTACCCACTACACACACACACACGTACCCACTACACACACACACGTACCCACTACACACACACACGTACCCACTACACACACACACGTACCCACTACACACACACACACGTACCCACTACACACACACGTACCCACTGCACACACACGTACCCACTACACACACACACGTACCCACTACACACACACACGTACCCACTACACACGCACACACACGTACCCACTACACACACACACGTACCCACTACACACACACATGTACCCACTACACACACACATGTACCCACTACACACACACACGTACCCACTACACACACACACACACGTACCCACTACACACACACACACACGTACCCACTACACACACACACGTACCCACTACACACACACACGTACCCACTACACACACACACACACGTACCCACTACACACGCACACACACGTACCCACTACACACACACACGTACCCACTACACACACACATGTACCCACTACACACACACATGTACCCACTACACACACACACGTACCCACTACACACACACACACACGTACCCACTACACACACACACACACGTACCCACTACACACACACACGTACCCACTACACACACACACGTACCCACTACACACGCACACACACGTACCCACTACACACGCACACACACGTACCCACTACACACGCACACGTACCCACTACACACACACATGTACCCACTACACACACACACGTACCCACTACACACACACACACGTACCCACTACACACACACACACACGTACCCACTACACACACACACACACGTACCCACTACACACACACACGTACCCACTACACACACACACGTACCCACTACACACACACACACACGTACCCACTACACACACACACACACGTACCCACTACACACACACACGTACCCACTACACACACACACGTACCCACTACACACACACACGTACCCACTACACACACACACGTACCCACTACACACACACACGTACCCACTACACACACACACGTACCCACTACACACACACACGTACCCACTACACACACACACACGTACCCACTACACACACACACACGTACCCACTACACACACACACGTACCCACTACACACACACACGTACCCACTACACACACACACGTACCCACTACACACACACACACGTACCCACTACACACACACGTACCCACTGCACACACACGTACCCACTACACACACACACGTACCCACTACACACACACACGTACCCACTACACACGCACACACACGTACCCACTACACACACACACGTACCCACTACACACACACATGTACCCACTACACACACACATGTACCCACTACACACACACACGTACCCACTACACACACACACACACGTACCCACTACACACACACACACACGTACCCACTACACACACACACGTACCCACTACACACACACACGTACCCACTACACACACACACGTACCCACTACACACGCACACACACGTACCCACTACACACACACACGTACCCACTACACACACACATGTACCCACTACACACACACATGTACCCACTACACACACACACGTACCCACTACACACACACACACACGTACCCACTACACACACACACACACGTACCCACTACACACACACACGTACCCACTACACACACACACGTACCCACTACACACGCACACACACGTACCCACTACACACGCACACACACGTACCCACTACACACGCACACGTACCCACTACACACACACATGTACCCACTACACACACACACGTACCCACTACACACACACACACGTACCCACTACACACACACACACACGTACCCACTACACACACACACACACGTACCCACTACACACACACACGTACCCACTACACACACACACGTACCCACTACACACACACACACACGTACCCACTACACACACACACACACGTACCCACTACACACACACACGTACCCACTACACACACACACGTACCCACTACACACACACACGTACCCACTACACACACACACGTACCCACTACACACACACGTACCCACTACACACACACACGTACCCACTACACACACACACGTACCCACTACACACACACACACGTACCCACTACACACACACACACACGTACCCACTACACACACACACGTACCCACTACACACACACACGTACCCACTACACACACACACGTACCCACTACACACACACGTACCCACTACACACACACACGTACCCACTACACACACACACGTACCCACTACACACACACACACGTACCCACTACACACACACACACGTACCCACTACACACACACACGTACCCACTACACACACACACGTACCCACTACACGCACACACGTACCCACTACACACACACACACGTACCCACTACACGCACACACACGTACCCACTGCACACACACACGTACTCACTGCACGCACACACACGTACCCACTGCACGCACACACACGTACCCACTGCACACACACACGTACCCACTACACGCACACACACGTACCCACTGCACGCACACACACGTACCCACTGCACACACACACGTACCCACTACACACACACACACGTACCCACTACACACACACACGTACCCCCTGCACACGCACACACGTACCCACTACACACACACACGTACCCACTACACACACACACGTACCCACTACACACACACACACGTACCCACTACACACACACACACGTACCCACTACACACACACACACGTACCCACTACACACACACACACGTACCCACTACACACACACACACGTACCCACTACACACACACACACACGTACCCACTGCACACACACACGTACCCACTACACACACACACGTACCCACTACACACACACACGTACCCACTACACACGCACACACGTACCCACTACACACACACACGTACCCACTACACACACACACGTACCCACTGCACACACACACGTACCCACTACACACACACACACGTACCCACTACACACACACACGTACCCACTACACACGCACACACGTACCCACTACACACACACACGTACCCACTACACACACACACACGTACCCACTACACACACACACGTACCCACTACACACACACACGTACCCACTACACACACACACGTACCCACTACACACACACACGTACCCACTACACACACACACGTACCCACTACACACACACGTACCCACTGCACACACACACGTACCCACTACACACGCACACGTACCCACTACACACACACACGTACCCACTACACACACACACGTACCCACTATACACACACACACGTACCCACTACACACACATACACGTACCCCCTGCACGCACATGTACTCACTGCACACACACACACACGTACCCACTACACACACACACACGTACCCACTACACACACACACACGTACCCACTACACACACATACACGTACCCCCTGCACGCACATGTACTCACTGCACACACACACACACGTACCCACTGCACACACACACACGTACCCACTGCACACACACACACGTACCCCCTGCACACACACGTACCCACTACACACACACACACGTACCCACTACACACACACACACGTACCCACTACACACACACACACGTACCCACTGCACACACACACACGTACCCACTACACACACACACACACACGTACCCACTACACACACACACACACGTACCCACTACACACACACACACGTACCCCCTGCACGCACATGTACTCACTGCACACACACACACTCACTACACACACACGTACCCACTGCACACACACACACGTACCCACTGCACACACACATACCCACTAAACACACACACACACGATTTAAAGCTTTCGTGACTACAGTTGGTTGGGTAGAATGATACAGTGTAATATTACAATGTATAGTCTATAAGCATATTAGATGCTGCGGCGCCATATTATTAACATTCCTTCCCTTTATTAATTCTAACCTTACTCCCTCCCATTGATGCTGCTAATCCTGCATAATGCACGGGCATAATGACTTTAAACCCCTCGCCAAACCTCCTACGCATTTCACAAGTAGTACTAATCGTATATCTGCATTTCCCATAAATATACTAAATTCCTCTTGATATGCAAATTATTTTGTCAAGACGCTCTTCGCCCCTCCATCCCAGCATAAATAGTCGCTCCAAGCCCGGGGCGTGCCATTCAGACTCTGCCTTCTCGACAGACCTGTTCTCCACCTGAAGACGGATGCTTGCGTTGTGGCCGAAACGTCGTGAGAATTATTTTATTATGTTTTATTTTTATTATTTTATTATTTTCCTTCTACGTGACTTTACCGAAAGAACCAAGAAGACACACACACACACGTACCCGCTGCACACACACGAACCCACTGCACACACACGTACCCACTGCACACACGAACCCACTGCACACACACGTACCCACTATACACACACACACATACTCACTGCACACACAAACGTACCCACTACACACACACACATACTCACTGCACACACAAACGTACCCACTACACACACACGTACCCACTGCACACACACACACGTACCCACTGCACGCACACACACGTACTCACTGCACACACACACACGTACCCACTGCACACACACACACGCACCCACTACACACACACACGTACTCACTGCACACACACACACGCACCCACTACACACACACACGTACTCACTGCACACACACACACGCACCCACTACACACACACACGTACTCACTGCACACACACACGTACCCACTGCACACACACACACACGCACCCACTACACACACACACGTACTCACTGCACACACACACGTACCCACTAGACGCACACACACGTACCCACTGCACGCACACACACGTACCCACTACACACTCACACACGCACCCACTAAAACTGGCAGGCATAGTCTAAGCAGTGACAGCTATCCCATCAAGGCTGAGCGGACCTAAGGGAGTCCTGTTTGGGTACAGCTGGCCCATCGGTGGTGACGAAGGCTCACAGCCAGGAGTCGGGCCCAGGCCGCTGGATTTGCATCGCCGCGATTCAGTCACACGGCAGCAATAACATCACCAGCGGCGCTCGTGCCAGGCACGGTGCACCCCGAGGGCTCACCACACAGGGGTCGCTCATGCTGCTGCTGTGCACCAATTCCGCCACCTTCTGCCAGGTCACGTGGTTCAGCAACCGGACCTGTATGGAGGGAGGGCAAAGGTGAGGGGTCAGAGGTGACTATACTCGGGCTCAAGGGTCATTATGGTGCGACTGTGACGTCGCTTCCATTAGTGCCATGAAGACGCACGCAAACTGAACTTTAAAGGCTCCCACGTCTCCTTGTGCGTCTCCATATTTCCCCAAGTCTCCCCTGTCTCCTGCGTTTCCCCGTGTGTCCCGTGTCTCACTCTACGTCCCCGTGTCTCCCAGTGTTTCCCCGTGCATCCCCATATTTCCCATGCGTCCCTGTATGTCCCCATGCATCCCTGTGTCTTTCCGTGTATCCCGTGTCTCCCCGTGTCTCCCCCGTGTCTCCCCGTATCTCCCCCGTGTCTCCCCTGTGTCTCCCCGTGTCTCCCCGTATCTCCCCCGTGTCTCCCCCGTGTCTCCCCCGTGTCTCCCCCGTGTCTCCCCGTGTCTCCCCCGTGTCTCCCCCGTGTCTCCCCCGTGTCTCCCGTGTCTCCCCGTGTCTCCCCCGTGTCTCCCCCGTGTCTCCCGTGTCTCCCCGTGTCTCCCCCGTGTCTCCCCGTGTCTCCCCCGTGTCTCCCCGTGTCTCCCCCGTGTCTCCCCGTGTCTCCCCGTGTCTCCCCCGTGTCTCCCCCGTGTCTCCCCCGTGTCTCCCCGTGTCTCCCCCGTGTCTCCCCCGTGTCTCCCCGTGTCTCCCCGTGTCTCCCCCGTGTCTCCCCCGTGTCTCCCCGTGTCTCCCCCGTGTATCCCGTGTCTCCCCCGTGTCTCCCCGTGTCTCCCCCGTGTCTCCCCGTATCTCCCCCGTGTCTCCCCGTATCTCCCCCGTGTCTCCCCGTGTCTCCCCGTGTCTCCCCCGTGTCTCCCCCGTGTCTCCCCCGTGTCTCCCCCGTGTCTCCCCGTGTCTCCCCGTGTCTCCCCCGTGTCTCCCCGTGTCTCCCCGTGTCTCCCCGTGTCTCCCCGTGTCTCCGTGTCTCCCCGTATCTCCCCCGTGTCTCCCCGTATCTCCCCCGTGTCTCCCCGTATCTCCCCCGTGTCTCCCCGTGTCTCCCCGTGTCTCCCCGTCTCTCCCCGTGTCTCCCCCGTGTCTCCCCCGTGTCTCCCCGTGTCTCCCCCGTGTCTCCCCCGTGTCTCCCCGTGTCTCCCCCGTGTCTCCCCCGTGTCTCCCCGTGTCTCCCCCGTGTATCCCGTGTCTCCCCCGTGTCTCCCCGTGTCTCCCCCGTGTCTCCCCGTATCTCCCCCGTGTCTCCCCGTGTCTCCCCGTGTCTCCCCCGTGTCTCCCCCGTGTCTCCCCCGTGTCTCCCCCGTGTCTCCCCGTGTCTCCCCGTGTCTCCCCGTGTCTCCCCCGTGTCTCCCCGTGTCTCCCCGTGTCTCCCCGTGTCTCCCCGTGTCTCCCCGTGTCTCCCCGTGTCTCCCCGTGTCTCCCCGTGTCTCCCCGTATCTCCCCCGTGTCTCCCCGTATCTCCCCCGTGTCTCCCCGTATCTCCCCCGTGTCTCCCCGTGTCTCCCCGTGTCTCCCCCGTGTCTCCCCCGTGTCTCCCCGTGTCTCCCCCGTGTCTCCCCCGTGTCTCCCCGTGTCTCCCCCGTGTATCCCGTGTCTCCCCCGTGTCTCCCCGTGTCTCCCCCGTGTCTCCCCGTATCTCCCCCGTGTCTCCCCGTGTCTCCCCGTGTCTCCCCCGTGTCTCCCCCGTGTCTCCCCCGTGTCTCCCCGTGTCTCCCCGTGTCTCCCCCGTGTCTCCCCGTGTCTCCCCGTGTCTCCCCGTGTCTCCCCGTGTCTCCCCGTGTCTCCCCGTGTCTCCCCCGTGTCTCCCCCTATCTCCCCCGTGTCTCCCCGTATCTCCCCCGTGTCTCCCCGTGTCTCCCCGTGTCTCCCCGTCTCTCCCCGTGTCTCCCCCGTGTCTCCCCGTGTCTCCCCCGTGTCTCCCCCGTGTCTCCCCGTGTCTCCCCGTGTCTCCCCGTGTCTCCCCGTGTCTCCCCCGTGTCTCCCCGTGTCTCCCCCGTGTCTCCCCGTGTCTCCCCCGTGTCTCCCCGTGTCTCCCCGTATCTCCCCCGTGTCTCCCCGTGTCTCCCCGTGTCTCCCCGTGTCTCCCCCGTGTCTCCCCGTGTCTCCCCGTGTCTCCCCCGTGTCTCCCCGTGTCTCCCCGTGTCTCCCCCGTGTCTCCCCGTGTCTCCCCGTGTCTCCCCCGTGTCTCCCCGTGTCTCCCCGTGTCTCCCCGTGTCTCCCCGTGTCTCCCCGTGTCTCCCCGTGTCTCCCCGTGTCTCCCCCGTCTCCCCCGTGTCTCCCCCGTGTCTCCCCGTATCTCCCCCGTGTCTCCCCCGTGTGTCTCCCCCGTGTCTCCCCCGTGTCTCCCCGTGTCTCCCCGTGTCTCCCCGTGTCTCCCCGTGTCTCCCCGTGTCTCCCCGTGTCTCCCCGTGTCTCCCCGTGTCTCCCCGTGTCTCCCCGGTGTCTCCCCGTGTCTCCCCCGCGTGTCCCCGTGTCTCCCCGTGTCTCCCCGGTGTCTCCCCGTGTCTCCCCGTGTCTCTACCCGCGCGTCGCCACCTTCTGGTCGTAGCTGCCCACGGCGAGCACGCTCCCCGCGGGGTTCCAGGCCACGCAGCGCACGCCCAGCGCCCAGGAGTACGCACGCAGGCGGCACAGGGGACGCCCCTCCCAGGAGTACACGTACACGCCGTACTACGCACACACGCACACACATATATATACTCACAAGCCATACTACACACACGCACGCTCACGCATACATATACTCACAAGCCATACTGCACGCGCACACGTACACGCATACGCCATACTACACGCGCACACTCATTAGCCGTACGAAACACACGCACACGTATGCATACATACATGGACACACCATACTACACACGCACGCATACAACAACAACAACCGCTATTCGCCACTGAGTGGCAGCGATATCACGACGGCGCTTGTGCCAGGTGATGTGCACTTTGTTGAAAGGCAGCTGGCAGGAGGTCACGGGACAGACCCAAGTGCCATGGATTGACTGAGATGACCGGCAGATGCACCACCTGTGCCCCCTACTGTGCCAACTTGTTGTGTTTTAGCCGCCCGGCGCTCCGCTCGTTGTTGTTGGGAGAGCAACTGCCTCCAACTGCCCAGGAGCGTCCTTCAAGAGCCTCCTCCACAGAGGCTGATCTTGGCCCCACCAGTAGCAGCCATCATCATGAAGGTCCTTAATGATTGTGAGCAGAGTCAGGGACTCCGAAAGCACGAAGAACAACCCAGAGCCCTGGCCTATTGATAGTTGCATAGGCCTTGACCAGGTCATTAAAGCAGACATGCAGAACCTGTTGTGAATTCCCCACAACTCTGCTGTAACAGACAGATAGAGAATACGACATCTGTGCAAGACTGCCCAGGCCTGAAACCATATTGGGGCTCCGCAAATCTCTCCTCAGCTTTTCATTGCAAGGCGATGTTGAATAATCCTTGCAAGAACCTTTCCTAGCACACTGATGAGTGAGATGCCCCGGTAGTTGTTACAGTCTGTGTGGTCCTCCTTCTTAAAGAGGGGGACCACCAGGGCATCCTTTCAATCCTCCGGGACCCATCCTGCGGTCCAGACAGTCGTAATGATGTCAAATAGGGCAGTCTGCACACAAATAACAACCTTCCTCAGCAGTTCGCTTCGGAGATCATCCCTGCCCGGCACTTTACCTGATCTTAGACTCTGGATCGCCTAACGTATACAAGACAAAGATCACCCGTATAGCCTTAACAGACTGTAGGACCAAGTGCTGTTCGCGAGCACAAGCACGCACATACACACACAAGACAAAGATGCCCAGTAAAGCCTGTATAAGACTGTTGGGGCTGTTAGCGAGCACCTATGAAGGCCAGCACGGCACACGAGGGGGTGGGTGGCCAGCACCACGCCCGGCCGTCTCTCTCCCGAGTGGCGATGGTGACACACCGCACCAGCTACTCATTTGAGGCTGAGTCTGCCTAGGGGAGGCCCAGGACCGATTTAGATAGTTATCTAAAACAGGTACACACCCACGATTATAATCGCCACTTGTGTCGCGCGTGAACGGGACTTGAACTCGGGTCCCCGGGTTCATAGCGCGCTAACCGTTGCTCTACCGCTCCCCGCACACACACGCACACACACACGCACACCTCCACACACACACACTCACCTCCACACACACACACACACCTCCACACACACACACCTCCACACACACACACCTCCACACACACACACCTCCACACACACACACCTCCACACACACACACACTCACTTCCACACACACACACACTCACACACTCACCTACACACACACACACACTCACCTGTAGGGCAGAGTCCCACACGCACAACTCACTCCCACTGGGAGACCAGACCAGTCCCTCCAAGTCCTCCGTCTCAACCTTAAAGTGCTGCGCACACACACAAAGACAAAGATCCCCCGTCAAGCCTGAACAGACTGCCGGGGCAAGTGCTGTGAAGGAGGACCCACGAATGCCAGCACAGCGCACGAGGGGCTGGTTTGGCAATCACCGTGCACACCGTGTGAGCACACACACCGTGTGAGCACACACACCGCGTGTGTGCTCACACCGTGTGTGTGCTCACACCATGTGTGCTCACACCGTGAGTGTGCTCACACCGTGTGTGCTCACACCGTGTGTGCTCACACCGTGCGTGTGCTCACACCGTGCGTGCTCACACCGTGTGTGCTCACACCGTGTGTGCTCACACCGTGTGTGTGCTCACACCGTGTGTGCTCACACCATGTGTGCTCACACTGTGTGTGCTCACACCGTGTGTGTGCTCACACCGTGTGTGCTCACACCATGTGTGCTCACACCGCGTGTGTGCTCACACCGTGTGTGCTCACACCGTGTGTGTGCTCACACCGTGTGTGCTCACACCATGTGTGCTCACACTGTGTGTGCTCACACCGTGTGTGTGCTCACACCGTGTGTGCTCACACCATGTGTGCTCACACCGCGTGTGCTCACACCGTGTGTGTGCTCACACCGTGTGTGCTCACACCGCGTGTGTGCTCACACCGTGTGTGCTCACACCGTGTGTGTGCTCACACCGTGTGTGCTCACACCGTGTGTGCTCACACCGTGTGTGCTCACACCGTGTGTGTGCTCACACCGTGTGTGCTCACACCGTGTGTGCTCACACCTGCCGGAGCTGCCAGTCGCCGCAGGAGAAGATGCTGACGCAGTCCGTGCCGTCGCGACGCTCCGCCAGGGCCATGAAGCGGCCGTCCCTCGTGAAGTCCACACCTGGGCAAAGATCCCCCGTATAGTCTCAACAGACGGTTGGGGCAAGTGCTGCGAGCGAGCAGCAGCACTTACGAAGGCCGGCACTGTGGCACACGAGGGGGTGGGTGGCCAGCACCACGCCCGGCCGCCTTTGTCTCCCCAGTGGCAATGCTTTTTACACATCGCACTCGGTACTCAATTGAGGCTGAATCGACCTAGGGGAGGCCCAGGACCGGTTCAAATACTCGTCGATGGCGTTGGCCGTGAGCGGGAAATAAAACTTGGGTCGCAGGATTCGTAGCGCAATGCGCTAACTGCCGCGCCACCACCCCCCACCTGAGTGCACACACACGCACGCACACACACACAAGCACACACATACGCACACACGCGCACACACGTACGCACACACACACAGGTATGTGGGCGACTTGGGGTCAAGGGGACGGGGGTTTAAGTTTTGGAAGAGGAGGTTAAGGCAGCTGGGGGCTCAGAGTGGGCACAGGGGTCGTACCTTGCGCGCAGGCCTTGGGGTAGCGGATGTACGAGACTGCCTTGCTGCTCAGTGACCACACGGTGATGCGCAGCTGTTCGAAATAACACAAAGACAGAGGTGCCCCGTAGCCTTGCTCAAACGTCGGGGCAAGTGCCGTTGGCGAGCACTTGGGGACACAGTGGGGGGCGGGCGCCGTGATATCCGCCCACCTCCCGCCTCCTCCCGCGCTTCAGGAACGTTCGGCTGACGAAATTTCGCGTTCGCGCAAACTCTCAAATAACGGACACCCCCCCTTCGGCCGACGAGATCGAATGGCATCCGTTGACGAAACGTCGCACGGCGCGCGCCGCGACATCGTCAAACGAGAGGCACCCCGGGAGGCCGCGTCACCCATCGGCGTGTCCCCGCGGTGCAGCGGCAAAGCCTGCACACCACCTCGCCAGTCCCAGCCGACAAGCGGCAGATCATCTGGCGAGTTCCCTGAAAGGGTGGATTGTTTTTGGCTTTGAATTCATTATTCTTGTTATTCAATCGTCTCAATATTTACACTCAATATTATTATTTTGTTGCATTGGTAAAAGTGATGGATGTGTATAGTTTTTCGTGAGGAGGAGAGTTGGAGTGACTGTCCCCGAAACACATTGCACATGATAATAGAAAATGTCATCCGGCGAGCGAGTCGCCTCGATTGTTCTGCTCGTGCGAGGAGCAGGAGGAGGAGGGTGGAGGAGCAGGAGGGAGGGTGGAGGAGGGAACCGAAGCACCCGGTGAAAACCCACGGCTTGCACGAGTGTCACGTGAATACATTTTCACTTTAGCCGCATTTTTTCAAATATATATATCCAGTAAAACCTCGCAATTTCGGTATTTTTGATCATTTGATCATTCGTAATTGGGGATAATTCGGCACGGCTGCGCTTTCGGCATCTGCACGGGATTGTTAATTCGCCCCGAGCTGAATTGCCGTACTCAATGGTCCAATTTGGGCGTGCACGTGGAGCGCCACATCGAGCCACGATCAAAACAACAGCTCAGTCTGGTGGCGGCGTGCGTGGTGAGCGTGCGGTGAGTGTGTGGTGAGTGTGGTGTGAGTGTAGTGAGCGTGGTGTGAGCGTGGTGAGCGTGTGGTGAGCGTGGTGAGCGTGTGGTGAGCGTGGTGAGCGTGGTGAGCGTGTGGTGAGCGTGTGGTGAGCGTGTGGTGAGCGTGTGGTGAGCGTGGTGTGAGCGTGGTGTGAGAGTGGTGAGCGTGGTGTGAGAGTGGTGAGCGTGGTGAGCGTGTGGTGAGCGTGGTGTGAGAGTGGTGAGCGTGGTGAGTGTGTGGTGAGCGTGGTGAGCGTGTGGTGAGCGTGGTGTGAGTGTGGTGAGCGTGGTGAGCGTGGTGAGTGTGTGGTGAGCGTGGTGAGCGTGTGGTGAGCGTGGTGTGAGTGTGGTGAGCATGGTGTGAGTGTGGTGAGTGTGTGGTGAACGTGGTGAGCGTGTGGTGAGTGTGGTGAGCGTGTGGTGAGCGTGGTGTGAGTGTGGTGAGTGTGTGGTGAACGTGGTGAGCGTGTGGTGAGCGTGGTGAGCGTGTGGTGAGCGTGGTGAGCGCGTGGTGAGCGTGTGGTGAGCGTGGTGAGCGCGTGGTGAGCGTGGTGTGAGTGTGGTGAGCGTGGTGTGAGTGTGGTGAACGTGGTGAGCGTGTGGTGAGTGTGTGGTGAGCGTGGTGAGCGTGTGGTGAGCGTGGTGAGCGTGTGGTGAGTGTGTGGTGAACGTGGTGAGCGTGTGGTGAGCGTGGTGAGCGTGTGGTGAGCGTGGTGAGCGTGTGGTGAGCGTGGTGAGCGTGTGGTGAGCGTGGTGAGCGTGTGGTGAGCGTGGTGAGCGTGTGGTGAGTGTGTGGTGAACGTGGTGAGCGTGTGGTGAGCGTGGTGTGAGTGTGGTGAGTGTGTGGTGAACGTGGTGAGCGTGTGGTGAGCGTGGTGAGCGTGTGGTGAGCGTGGTGAGCGTGTGGTGAGCGTGGTGAGCGTGTGGTGAGCGTGGTGAGCGTGTGGTGAGCGTGGTGAGCGTGTGGTGAGCGTGGTGAGCGTGTGGTGAACGTGGTGAGCGTGTGGTGAGCGTGGTGAGCGTGTGGTGAACGTGTGGTGAGCGTGGTGTGAGTGTGGTGAGTGTGTGGTGAACGTGGTGAGCGTGTGGTGAGCGTGGTGAGCGTGTGGTGAACGTGGTGAGCGTGTGGTGAGCGTGGTGAGCGTGTGGTGAACGTGGTGAGCGTGTGGTGAGCGTGGTGTGAGTGTGGTGAGTGTGTGGTGAACGTGGTGAGTGTGTGGTGAGCGTGGTGAGCGTGTGGTGAGCGTGGTGAGCGTGGTGAGCGTGGTGAGCGTGTGGTGAACGTGGTGAGCGTGTGGTGAGCGTGGTGAGCGTGTGGTGAGCGTGGTGAGCGTGTGGTGAGCGTGGTGAGTGTGTGGTGAGCGTGGTGAGCGTGGTGAGTGTGTGGTGAGCGTGGTGAGTGTGTGGTGAGCGTGGTGAGCGTGTGGTGAGCGTGGTGAGTGTGTGGTGAGCGTGGTGAGTGTGTGGTGAGCGTGGTGAGCGTGTGGTGAGCGTGGTGAACGTGGTGAGCGTGGTGAGCGTGATGAGTGTGTGGTGAGCGTGGTGAGCGTGTGGTGAGCGTGGTGAGTGTGTGGTGAGCGTGGTGAGTGTGTGGTGAGCGTGGTGAGCGTGTGGTGAGCGTGGTGAGCGTGTGGTGAGCGTGGTGAGCGTGGTGAGCGTGATGAGCGTGTGGTGAGCGTGGTGAGCGTGGTGAGCGTGGTGAGTGTGTGGTGAGCGTGGTGAGCGTGTGGTGAGCGTGGTGAGCGTGGTGAGCGTGGTGAGCGTGGTGAGCGTGTGGTGAGTGTGGTGAGCGTGGTGTGAGTGTGGTGAGCGTGGTGAGCGTGGTGAGCGTGGTGAGTGTGTGGTGAGTGTGGTGAACGTGGTGAGCGTGTGGTGAGCGTGGTGAGCGTGATGAGCGTGGTGTGAGCGTGGTGAGCGTGGTGAGCGTGGTGAGCGTGTGGTGAACGTGGTGAACGTGGTGAGCGTGTGGTGAGCGTGGTGAGCGTGTGGTGAGCGTGTGGTGAGCGTGGTGAGCGTGGTGAGCGTGTGGTGAGCGTGTGGTGAGCGTGGTGAGCATGTGGTGAGCGTGGTGAGCGTGTGGTGAGCGTGTGGTGAGCGTGGTGAGCGTGTGGTGAGCGTGTGGTGAGCGTGGTGAGCGTGGTGAGCGTGGTGAGCGTGTGGTGAGCGTGTGGTGAGCGTGGTGAGCGTGGTGAGCGTGGTGAGCGTGTGGTGAGCGTGTGGTGAGCGTGGTGAGCGTGGTGAGCGTGGTGAGCGTGTGGTGAGCGTGTGGTGAGCGTGGTGAGCGTGTGGTGAGCGTGTGGTGAGCGTGGTGAGCGTGTGGTGAGCGTGTGGTGAGCGTGTGGTGAGCGTGGTGAGCGTGGTGAGCGTGTGGTGAGCGTGTGGTGAGCGTGGTGAGCGTGTGGTGAGCGTGTGGTGAGCGTGGTGAGCGTGTGGTGAGCGTGTGGTGAGCGTGGTGAGCGTGGTGAGCGTGTGGAGAGCGTGTGGTGAGCGTGGTGAGCGTGTGGTGAGCGTGTGGAGAGCGTGGTGAGCGTGTGGTGAGCGTGTGGTGAGCGTGGTGAGCGTGGTGAGCGTGTGGAGAGCGTGGTGAGCGTGTGGTGAGCGTGTGGTGAGCGTGGTGAGCGTGTGGTGAGCGTGTGGTGAGCGTGTGGTGAGCGTGGTGAGCGTGTGGTGAGCGTGTGGAGAGCGTGGTGAGCGTGTGGTGAGCGTGTGGTGAGCGTGGTGAGCGTGTGGTGAGTGTGGTGTGAGCGTGGTGAGCGTGGTGAGTGTGAGTGCAGACTTCACCTAGCTTGTGCACTCTGTGCAAGCCAACCCTCTCAGAAATCAGTTTAACACGTGGGAGGCTTTCGCGACCAATATCGTCCATTTCGATTTAAAGCTTTCGTGACTGCAGCGATTCATATTCTTGGTTCTTTCGGTAAAGTCACGTAGAAGGGAAATAATAAAATAATAAAAATAAAACAATCAAATTATCACGACGTTTCGATTGCAACAAGCAATCATCATCATCAGATTGCTTGTGCTGTTATTATGTAAAATTTTATTATTTTATTATTTCCCTTCTTCATCAGATTGCTTGTGTTGCAATCGAAACGTCGTGAGAATTTTATTACGTAAAATTTTTATTATTTTATTATTTCCCTTCTACGTGACTTTACCGAAAGAACCAAGAATATAATATCATCCATAATAGGTTTTGGTGTTAGATCGCGTAAATATGTGTCGTTAAAACCCGCCACCACCCGACACAGCCAACTAGTGAGGGTTGTCACGTGAACAGAACGTGCCAATTCGTCACTAGCACAGCACAAATGTCGTCCACCGAGAAGTCCTAGAAAGGGACCGAGCTAGAAATCCCCGAGTCTGCGAGACAAATCCAAAGCTTTTTGGTTAGAACTGATGCAGGGTGCGTGTCAATGCGTATGTTGCGTGAAGAGTTTGGTAAAAACAAATTTGGATTTTTCTTTTCTATTGGGGCAGGAGGCACTGGGAAGCACCATTGTATTAATTCTAGATTTGAAGCTTTCGTGACTGCAAGGATTCATATTCTTGTTTTTTTTCGGTAAAGCCACGTAGGTAAAAAATAAAAATTAATAAAAGTAAAATAAAAATAAAATAAAAATCACGACGTTTCGGAGGCAACACAAGCTTCCGTCTTCAGGTGGAACCGTCACAGCACGATTGCTGTATCAAGTACCAAATACAGCAAGCGTGCTGTGACGGTTCCACCTGAAGACGGAAGCTTGTGTTGCCTCCGAAACGTCGTGATTTTTATTTTATTTTTATTTTACTTTTATTAATTTTATTTTTTACCTACGTGACTTTACCGAAAAAACCTAAGAATAAGCACCATTGTACATAATTCAGAACATTGGCTAATTCGGCCAGGCCAGAGAGCCCCATGTGTGTCGGATGAGCAAGGGTTCGCTGTCGATACAAGACTGTGCAGGGCACCTGGAAGTCGCTGGTGTTGAGGATGTGGCGCCCGTCAGGGCTCCACCGCGAGGCCACCAGCCCCGCCGAGCCCTCGTCCACCTTGCAGCGCCAGTCCGGGTGCTCCATCGAGAACACCTGCACGCACACCAAGACACCAGAGGCACAGATACCCCCTCAACGTCATAGCCTCTTTACAGACCTAAAGCTTTCGTGACTGCAGGGATTCATCTTCTTGGTTCTTTCGGTAAAGTCATCACGTAGAAGGGAAATAATAAAATAATAAAAATAAAACAGAATTAAATAATTCTCACGACGTTTCGGCCACAACGCAAGTAGCTGTCCTCAGGTGAAGAACAGGTCTGTCGGGAAGACAGCGTCTGAATGATGTCTTCCCGACAGACCTGTTCTTCACCTGAGGACGGCTGCTTGCGATGTGGCCGAAACGTCGTGAGAATTGTGTTTTATTATGTTTTTTTAATTATTTTATTACTTCCCTTCTACGTGACTTTACCGAAAGAACCAAGAAGATATTTACAGACCGTCGCGGGGCAAGTGCGGTTAGCGAGTAGCAGCAGCGGCACCGGTGAAGGGTGCCGGCACTGCGGCACACGAGGGGGTGGACGGCCAGCACCACGCCCGGCCGCCTTTGTCACCCGAGTGGCGGTGATTACACGCAGCGCCAGGTTACTCATTTGAGGCCGAGTCTGCCTAGG
The DNA here is from genome assembly GCF_964198595.1 of Lampetra fluviatilis. Taxonomy (NCBI): domain Eukaryota; kingdom Metazoa; phylum Chordata; class Hyperoartia; order Petromyzontiformes; family Petromyzontidae; genus Lampetra; species Lampetra fluviatilis. Next base: position 9,635,414 of record NC_136310.1, read on the forward strand.
AGAGGCCCAGGACCGATTTAGATGATCGTCACTTGTGTCTGGCGTGAGCGGGACTTGAACTCGGGTCGCCGGGTTCATAGCGCGCTAACCGTTGCTCTACCGCTCCCCGCACACACACGCACGCACACGCACGCACACACACGTACACGCACACACACGTACACGCACATACACGCACGTACATGCACGCACACGCACGTACACGCACGCACGCACACACCCACAGCGAAGACTGTGTGTGTGCAAGTCGACCTCGGGGAGGTCCACGACCTGTTCAGACAATCGTCACCGGTGGCCGTGAGCGAGAATCAAACTCGGGTCGCCGGGTTCGTAGCGCAGCGCTAACCGCTGCGCCACCGCTCCCCCGCACGTCCCATTAGCACGGCTGGCTACGCAACGGTGCGAGAGGAAGTTCGACGTGCACACGTGCGCAGGTACCACCGCACGCGCGCAGGTACCACCGCACGCGCGCAGGGAATCGAACCCAGGCGTCTGACTGCGAGGCAACGCGAGGTGTTACCGCCACTTGTGTCGGGCGTGAGCGGGACTTGAACTCGGGTCGCCGGGTTCATAGCGCGCTAACCGTTGCTCCACCGCTCCCCACACACACACGCACGCACGCACCCACAGCGAAGACTGTGTGTGCAAGTCGATCTGTCTGCGAGGCAAGGCGAGGTGTTACCACCGCGCGCGGCGCCACCGCCCCCGTTGTGTCACCTGGACGAGTGCGCGGGGGTAGATGGCGCAGAGGAGGAAGCGCGAGTCGGGGCACCACTCGATGTGCGAGACGCAGTCGAGGCACGAGTGCAGCTGCGCCACCTGCAGCGTGCGGACGTCACGCACCACCACGCGGTAGCCCACGCACGTGGCCTGCGCAACCACGATCAGACACACAACCACACGCACCACAATCAGACACACATATACCACAATCAGACACACACACACCACAACCAGATACACATACACCACAATCAGACACACACCACAATCAGATACACAACCACATACACCACAATCAGACACAAACACACCACAACCAGATACACATACACCACAATCAGACACACACACACAACAATCAGACACACACCACAATCAGATACACAACCACATACACCACAATCAGACACACACACACCACAATCAGACACACACACACCATAATCAGACACACACACACCATAATCAGACACACACACACCACAATCAGACACACACACACCACAATCAGACACACACACACCATAATCAGACACACACACCACAATCAGACACACATACACACCACAATCAGACACACATACACCACAATCAGACACACACCACAATCAGACATACACACACCACAATCAGACACACACACACCATAATCAGACACACACACCACAATCAGACACACACACACAACAATCAGACACACACACCACAATCAGACACACACACACAACAATCAGACACACACCACAATCAGATACACAACCACATACACCACAATCAGACACACACACACCACAATCAGACACACACCACAATCAGATACACAACCACATACACCACAATCAGACACACACACACCACAATCAGACACACACACACCATAATCAGACACACACACACCATAATCAGACACACACACACCACAATCAGACACACACACACCACAATCAGACACACACACACCATAATCAGACACACACACCACAATCAGACACACACACACAACAATCAGACACACACCACAATCAGATACACAACCACATACACCACAATCAGACACACACACACCACAATCAGACACACACACACCATAATCAGACACACACACACCATAATCAGACACACACACACCACAATCAGACACACACACACCACAATCAGACACACACACACCATAATCAGACACACACACCACAATCAGACACACATACACACCACAATCAGACACACATACACCACAATCAGACACACACCACAATCAGACATACACACACCACAATCAGACACACACACACCATAATCAGACACACACACCACAATCAGACACACACACACAACAATCAGACACACACACCACAATCAGACACACACACCACAATCAGACACACACACACCACAATCAGACACACACCACAATCAGACACACACACACCACAATCAGACACACACACACCACAATCAGACACACACACCACAATCAGACACACACACCACAATCAGACACACACACACCACAATCAGACACACACACACCACAATCAGACACACATACACCACAATCAGACACACACCCACAATGACAAACACACATCCACACACACACATAACCACAATCACACACACACATCCACACACACATCCACACACACACATCACCAATGTATCTCGTGACTCCCAGACCCCATGTCTCCCGTGGCCCCACGTTCTATGCCTGTCACCACGTCTCCCCACGTCTCCCATGTCCCCCCGTGTCTCCCCGTGTCTCCCCGTCTCCCCATGCCCCCCCCCCCCCCGTGTCTCCACGTCTCCCCATACCCCCCCCCCCGTGTCTCCACGTCTCCCCATGCCCCCCCCCGTGTCTCCACGTCTCCCCATGCCCCCCCCCCGTGTCTCCACGTCTCCCCATACCCCCCCCCCCCGTGTCTCCACGTCTCCCCATGCCCCCCCCCCGTGTCTCCACGTCTCCCCATGCCCCCCCCCCCCCCGTGTCTCCACGTCTCCCCATACCCCCCCCCCCGTGTCTCCACGTCTCCCCATGCCCCCCCCCGTGTCTCCACGTCTCCCCATGCCCCCCCCCCCGTGTCTCCACGTCTCCCCATACCCCCCCCCCCCCGTGTCTCCACGTCTCCCCATGCCCCCCCCCGTGTCTCCACGTCTCCCCATGCCCCCCCCCCGTGTCTCCCGTCTCCCCATGCCCCCCCCCCGTGTCTCCACGTCTCCCCATGCCCCCCCCCCCGTGTCTCCACGTCTCCCCATGCCCCCCCCCCCGTGTCTCCACGTCTCCCCATGCCCCCCCCCCCCGTGTCTCCACGTCTCCCCATGCCCCCCCCCCCGTGTCTCCACGTCTCCCCATGCCCCCCCCCGTGTCTCCACGTCTCCCCATGCCCCCCCCCCGTGTCTCCACGTCTCCCCATGCCCCCCCCCCGTGTCTCCACGTCTCCCCATGCCCCCCCCCCCCGTGTCTCCCGTCTCCCCATGCCCCCCCCCCGTGTCTCCACGTCTCCCCATGCCCCCCCCCCCCGTGTCTCCCGTCTCCCCATGCCCCCCCCCCGTGTCTCCACGTCTCCCCATGCCCCCCCCCCGTGTCTCCCGTCTCCCCATGCCCCCCCCCCCGTGTCTCCACGTCTCCCCATGCCCCCCCCCCCGTGTCTCCACGTCTCCCCATGCCCCCCCCCCCGTGTCTCCACGTCTCCCCATGCCCCCCCCCCGTGTCTCCCGTCTCCCCATGCCCCCCCCCCCGTGTCTCCCGTCTCCCCATGCCCCCCCCCCAGTGTCTCCACGTCTCCCCATGCCCCCCCCCCCCGTGTCTCCCGTCTCCCCATGCCCCCCCCCCCGTGTCTCCACGTCTCCCCATGCCCCCCCCCCCGTGTCTCCCGTCTCCCCATGCCCCCCCCCCGTGTCTCCCGTCTCCCCATGCCCCCCCCCCCCGTGTCTCCCGTCTCCCCATGCCCCCCCCCCAGTGTCTCCACGTCTCCCCATGCCCCCCCCCCCGTGTCTCCCGTCTCCCCATGCCCCCCCCCCCGTGTCTCCACGTCTCCCCATGCCCCCCCCCCGTGTCTCCACGTCTCCCCATGCCCCCCCCCCCCGTGTCTCCACGTCTCCCCATGCCCCCCCCCGTGTCTCCCGTCTCCCCATGCCCCCCCCCCCGTGTCTCCACGTCTCCCCATGCCCCCCCCCCGTGTCTCCACGTCTCCCCATGCCCCCCCCCCCCCGTGTCTCCACGTCTCCCCATGCCCCCCCCCGTGTCTCCCGTCTCCCCATGCCCCACCCCCCGTGTCTCCCGTCTCCCCATGCCCCCCCCCCAGTGTCTCCACGTCTCCCCATGCCCCCCCCCCGTGTCTCCCGTCTCCCCATGCCCCCCCCCCGTGTCTCCACGTCTCCCCATGCCCCCCCCCCGTGTCTCCACGTCTCCCCATGCCCCCCCCCCCCGTGTCTCCACGTCTCCCCATGCCCCCCCCCCGTGTCTCCACGTCTCCCCATGCCCCCCCCCCGTGTCTCCACGTCTCCCCATGCCCCCCCCCCCCGTGTCTCCCGTCTCCCCATGCCCCCCCCCCCCGTGTCTCCCGTCTCCCCATGCCCCCCCCTCCCCTCCCCGTGTGCCTCCCCGCCTCACCAGATAGGCCCCGTCGGGAGAGAAGGCGCACAGGCGCCCCGTGTGCCGCACCAGCTCCGAGAACTCCATCCCCACGGGGGGCTCCATCTCCCCCTCCATCTCCTCCTCCACCTCCACCACCAACAACAACCTCCTCCTCCTCCACCCGGGGCAGCGATTACTTCATTCTTAATCGGCGATAGTCGATCCTACGAATCGACTCCACCGTTCTAGTCCCTCTTTTACAGTCGATAGCGGTTTCGCTCGGCCCAAATTGCTTTGTAGCGTTAGCCGCAGCTGTTCCTACGGATAGTTTAGGCATATAATTTAGTTAAAACCATTATTTCCTGTAGGAACAATGCCTGGATCGCGAATGTTGGAATCGATATGATTAATTGTAATCGATTCCCACCCTTCAGTCTCCCGCTCCTCTCGCCGCCGTTCAAGCTCCGCGCCGGTGACCCCCCCCACGCACCCCCCACGGTCACTTCCGTCAACACGGCGCGTCACTTCCGGCGCTGCCATCTTGAGCTGCCCGCTGCCGGTCTCTTCCCTCACCCAACATGGTGGCGATTGCGTCACGTGCGCTCGGTTAGCCAATACGCGGTGTTGCTCCCCCCTTCACTCCCCCACCAACTCCTTCACCCCTCCCACCACCTCCTTCATTTTACACGTGCCAAGCCACATCATTGAGATATCATTTGTGGCCAGGTCGCTTATAAAATATATAAATAGCTATAAAATCAAAAGTTGAGTTTACATCCGAGCCCAGAAGATGCTTCCCCAACCATACAATCTCGTATTTTTTAAGGGCATCATCGCCTTCTCACTTGCCTATGACAGCAGCAATATGTTCAGGAGCTATTAGACCACCCATGTCCTGCTACTGGCTAGGACGAGAGGGCTTCAGGGGTTTACAGAGTTCCTGTGGTTCTGCTGTTCCTCCTCCTTCGTTGCAGCACAGGCCACAGTGGCTTTCACACTCACTCTGCGGTCCATAATTGAGTTGCATGGCCACAATCGCACCACTGTGCCTTCCTTATCTTCATAAGTTCAGAACCAGGAGCGTGCTTCCCCAAGTCCATTGAGCTAAGGTCTTTTTTCCGGGGGCGACTCGGCCGGCAGACATGAAACTGGTGTTCTTCACAACATTTCAGACGGGGGCATTTTCGCCGATAAGACACCATCAGTGTGAGGACCGCCACACAATATTTGACACCATTGGGGGGGGGGGGGGGGGGTTTGACAGCAGCGCGATGATGATGGGTGGTGTTGTCACTCGTTGTAGATTGTCTGGGGAGCCTTACGTCACGGGCCGCACTGAAGGCCACCCAGGGGCCGCCAGGGGCCACCAGGGGCCCCGTGGGCCTTGTGTAGTGACTGTGATTGTCACTGTGTGTTGCCGGGTTTACGAAGCCACAGCAGATAATGTGTTGGCATTACGTGTAGCCCGCTTACTGGGCGTAGCACCACCAGCCCTAGCGGGGCTGGGTGAGCGCTGGTCAGCGCGGAGGCACCACGAGCAGTGTGCGGTGCGGGCTCCCGGTGAGGGAACGAGAGGGACCGTCAGCCAGCCAGGGTGACGTTGGGGCATGATGCGCTGGGTGACCTGCCGACACGAGACCGGATGATATCGGAGGGGGGCCACCGGTGGACGGGGGCTACTGGGTGGTCACGTGGTGTAAAAGAGCTCTCGGGAGCCTTCGGGAAAGAGCCCGAGAGATCTAGAAGGTGGGCGGGGCGAGGGGCGGAGCCAGCCCCAGCCCAGGGGAATATAACGGGGACCCCGTGTTGCTGGTGATGAAGATCCACGTCGGAGAAAAGCCTCCAGCCACGCGGTCCGGGACCCAGCTTGTGGTCCGGGCCGGGATAGTGAACCGTGTCTAGTTTTGCCGTATCGTGGCTCGATGGGCATTCAACACCCAAGTGTAGGTTGTGTTGTGTTGAGTTACTGAAATAAATAGTGTTGCTCCCAAGACGACGTCTGCGACTCAGTTGGACTCACTACACTTGCAATGAAGAACGCCGCATCAAACTGTAATAAGTGGCTCCGACACGGTAAGAACTTGATGTTGTTTATTAATACATCTTCGGTACAGCTTGTCTCTCTCTCTCTCACTACGGATGTTACACCGCCCAGGCGACTTCGCTGCCTCGTGCCACGTGGCGCTCGCCCGCTCGCTAACACGCCGCTGACTGACAGCGCGCTAGGGAGCGGTTGAGCGGCTGGAGGTCGAGCCGCCACGTGGCTGATGGAGATGGCGAGGCACCAGCGACGGGGAGCTCCTCTTGATCTTCAACACCGACCCCGCACCGTGCTCCGACCCCCGCTTATATTCGCTCCCCGGCGGCTAAGCCCCGCCTCTGGCCACGCCTCCTCCTGAAACTTTCGAGAACGCTCCGGAGGCTTCCCGGGTGGATCCGCACCCCCCCCCACCTCTGCTCCAGATAAAAACCCTACCAGATGTAGGGGTGTTAGAGAGAGAGCCCGTTATGCATGGCAGCCTATGGTAAACAAACACAGTAGGCGGGGCTACATGTGTGCACGAGCAGGTGCCCTCTGCGACGTCCGCGCCAGACACCCTGGGGGGTCGATTCGGTCATTATGATCCCCCGGGGCCCCACCCCTCAGGGAGGGGTTGGGTATAAAAGGGGAATGTATCGAGGGGCTCGGGAGTGTTGTGTTAGCTAAGAAGAGGAGACGGAAGACGTCCTAGATAGAGCCCTGGTCTCCCCCTGGCACGCCGTCCTTATCAGGACCGCGCAGGCTCGAGCCAGTGGCGTGGTACCAGAGCCAGAGCCAGTGCTGGTCTGGACTCTGGGTACCGGGCCCGACTGACCAGTGTCGGGCCAAGATAGCCTCCCCTAGCCCATTAGAGGAGGACTCAGAGGCAGGCTAGGGTTAGCCTAGAGGTGTGTCCTCAGATAGACGGGTGAGGGGGCCGATACCCCCTCAGTGTGTATGTCACAACGTGTGGTGTTAAATAAACAAGTGTGCCTCCAACTCCGGTGTGAACGAGTCATAAGCGTTACTACATCTGGCGTCAGAAGTGAAACAAAGTACGAACATGGATACACGCCGGACGACTCGAGTCGGGGTACCAGAGGCAGAAGACACCACTGCAGTCGGAGGGCCCGAGACGGCTGAAGATGCCATCGACCAGCCGGAGCTGGGCGCATCCACGCCACAGCAGCTGGAGGAAGGGGAGCCGTCGATGGAGGGGCTGAGGGAGGCGCACGCGAAGCTGACCGAGCTGCTGTACGCCGCAGCCGCCATGCTCGACACCATCACGCAGCTGGGGGCTGCGGGACCGCCACGGGGCAACGGCAGCCGACGATCACAGCGCCTTCCCGCCATTTCCACGGAGCAACATTTTGAAACTCCCGCCATCGCCGCAGCTGCTGTTGAGGGCGTGGCCGCTCTAAGCATCGCGTCCAACGGCGGGAGTACAGTACCTGCCGCGTCACCACCAACGGGCGGAACGTCACCACGGGTGCGACCGGCGATGCCATCACTGGTTCGTGCCGACGCTGACTTGAGTGAGGCGGACGAGGGAGTGCGTTCTTCCTCTGCAGCCGCTGCCTTACATCAGCGGCTACCTCCACTCAAGGAATTTGTGGGCGAGGATGGCGACTGGGGCGGCTTCCAGCGGCGCTTCCTCGCTCACCAGGAGATGGCACAGTGGACAGACGCCGAGGCTCTCCGCGCGCTGCCAGCACTTCTCGACAGCGACGCCCTCGCCACTCTAACATCGGCTTCGAAGGAGAGGCGCTCCACGCTGCAGAAGGCGATGCAGGTGCTGTCGGCGGTATATGGTCCACCATCGGACTGTCGCCAACTCTTTTACGATCGCCAGCGAGGGACGAAGGAGTCGCCCCTGGCGTACCGCACAAGCCTCCTGGCACTGGCGAAGGAGGCCTTTCCACGAATGGATGACGAGGGTGTCGACGCCATGGTGACAGAGAAGATACTTTTGCTAGCGGACGACTTAGACATCGTCATTGTCGCACAGGACGATGCAGAGATGTGCTCCCTCCAAGCGGCCCGTCTTCTCCACGCAAACCTGTCCTCTCAACGACGGAAGGCCAGCAAGGCGGCGAGCGGGCGTGCCGTCGCTGCAGCCACCCTCCCGGCGGAAGAGGTTTGCGCCATCGACCATCAACGGCAGCATGGAGCGGGAGTACGGGAGGACCGGGCCGGTTCAAGCCGTCTACAACATCCATCGTCGTCACCAGCGCTTCCACGCTGTTACAACTGCGGCATCCGGGGCCACGTCGCCTCGGGGTGCCGCTCTCCTGGGCAGCGCAGGACGACACCTCAACGGGACGCTGGCCCTCGTCACAAGCTCCACCATCATAATCCGGCGAGTCGCGGCACCCCTCATGCTTGGCCCACGCACACGCCCGTCACACACTCAAACACCGCAGCGAAGGGGGGGCCAATATCGCGTACCATGGCACCAACACGCACCGCTCTGGGTACTCAGATTGAACCCAGCCAGTGGTCCGTGTTGGCCCATCGGGTTGTAGCCGCGTCGTCAGGGTCGTCGGCCGTTGTGGGCCACATCGATGGGGTCGAGGTGCGCATCCTGGTCGATACAGGAGCATCGGCGACCATTATTTCGGAGTTGATTTATAACATTCTCCCTGCCCAAAGCCGTCCTTTGATGCCTGTTAACGTGCCATTCTTTGCTGCTAACGGGGGTTCACTTGGCATCATCGGACAAATTCGTGCCCAAATTTGTGTCGGGGATATTAAATTGTCTGGGCCGATTTTTGTTTCCTCCTCGCTGGCGGTTCCGTGCCTGCTGGGGACGGACTTCCTGGCCAAAATGCCGATTAGGATATTAATCGACCAGGGATGCATTGAGCTCCCATCGGGCCGACGCATGGCGTTTCTGCCATCCCCCGCTACGAGCCGGACGGCGTTCGCGACGGTGCCGGCGTTCGTAGATAGAACGGTGCGCGTTCCTCCGGGGGCGCAAATGTTGATTCCCTTGAAACTTCGGCGGCCCTTCGCTAAGGGCATTGGGGCTCAAGGGGTTCTGTTGGGACCGTCTAGGGCCGGGGTCAGTGGACCTGATTTACTCCCGGCCCAGACCATAGTGAGAGGGGAAGGAGAACCCTTCATCGCGGTCCTCAATGTGGGCTCGCAGACGGTGGTGGTCCCACAGGGGACCGTGCTTGCTCACGCAACGCCGGTGCCCTGTGAGGAACCCGTCGCGAGTCATGTCGGCGCTGTCCCTGCACCGCGACCACATTCGGACAGCGATGAAGGGTGGCTCGAGGCGCTTTGTGCGGGATCGACGGACCTGTCAAATTTAGAGCGTCAACGTCTTAAGACACTACTAAGGGAATTTTCCGACGTTTTCAGTCGGGATAAATACGATTTGGGCTGCACTAATCTGCTGCGTCACCATATTGATACGGGTGACAGCGCGCCAATACGCCAGAATCCTTTTCGGTTGAGTCCCGCCGAAAAGGACCATGTCAAATCGGCTGTTGATGACATGCTAGCCGCCGACATCATTTCTCCCTCCAACAGCCCTTGGGGAGCGCCGATCGTCCTGGTTAAGAAGCAGGACGGTTCGTTGCGGTTTTGCGTTGACTTTCGGCGCCTTAACAAAATTACGGTTGCCGACGCATACCCGCTCCCACGGATGGACGAATCGCTTGACGCCTTGGCGGGAGCGCGATTCTTCTCCACATTGGACTTACTTTCGGGATTCTGGCAGCTTCCTCTGGACGATGATTCAAAGCCTAAAACTGCTTTCCGTACTCCGCACGGCCTGTTTCAATTCAACCGGTTGCCGATGGGCTTACACTCAGCGCCGGCAACTTTCCAGCGGTTGATGGAATTGGTTTTGGCTGGATTGCAATGGGAGTCGTGCCTGATTTATTTGGATGACGTTATTGTCTTTGGCAAAACTTTTGATGAACATCTCCAGAGGTTGCGGGCGGTTTTCCTAAAGATGCGGGCTGCTAATTTGAAATTTAAGCCCCAAAAATGCCATTTGTTACGCGAGTCGGTGCGTTATTTGGGGCACATCGTGGGACGCTCAGGTATTTCTACCGATCCCGCCAAAACGCAGTGTGTAAGCTCCTGGCCGACTCCCACCTCAGTGGGAGAGGTTAGGAGTTTTATTGGGTTTGCGTCGTATTATAGACGCTTCGTCGCTAATTTTGCGACTATAGCAAAACCCCTACACGCTTTAACATCAAAAGGGGTTCGGTTCTGCTGGGGTCAGGAGGAGGAAGCTGCTTTTTGCTCCCTTCGGGACGCTTTGGTAAACGCTCCTCCCCTGATTTACCCTGATTTTTCAAAACCATTCTTGCTCGACACCGATGCGAGCAACACGGGTATTGGGGGCGTGCTCTCCCAGGTGGTTGACGGCGTGGAACGTGTGGTTGCGTACGGCAGTCGGGTGTTGTCTCCAGCGGAGCAACGATATTGTGTCACCCGTAGGGAACTGTTGGCAATTGTCCATTTCATCCAACAGTATCGCCCATATCTGTACGGTCGCCATTTCACCGTCCGCACAGATCATGCGGCACTGCAGTACGCCCTGAGGGTTCAACAGCCATCGGGACAATTGTCCCGATGGTTGGAGGTCCTCCAGGATTACGATTTCCAAACCACATACCGTAAGGGCGTTCGCCACACCAACGCGGACGCTCTGTCGCGCTTGCCAACCACCTCCGAGTGTGCATGCCTCCTGGGGTCTGGACGTTGCAGACCTCCAGGGGACACATCGGTTCCTGTCTTGGCGGCCGCCAACGACGACGATACAGTAGTTACTAATTCGATCGAACAACAGGGCAAAGATTCCCTGTTGGGGTTGCCCGTCATTGACTGGGGGCGCCTCCAGATGGAGGATGTGTCCCTCCTCGGGTGGCGACGTCGCGTTGGCGGTGCGGCGGGGGGAAAAAGAGGTGGTTCCGACGCATGGGAAATGTGCCAAGGCCTGCTGATGCATTGGGACGGGAAGTCGCGTCGACATCGGCTGGTGGTCCCTACTGGGTTGCGGGGCAGGGTGGTATGGGCCGCTCATGAGCGCCTCCTACACCTGGGGACCCAAAAGACTCTCGCCTTGCTGCAACTTGATTTTTATTGGCCTGGCATGACGAGGGATGTTGGGGATTTGTTGGGATCATGCCCTCGATGTGCACAACGCAAACCGCCGGCACGGGAGTCTAACCCGCCCTTGCAATCGATCAAAGTGTCCAGGATAAACGAGCTGGTCGCTCTGGACATTTTGGGACCATTCCCCGCCACCCCCAGGGGGAATAGATATTTGTTGACTGGTGTCGAGTATTTTACACGCTGGCCTATGGCCTGGCCTCTGGCCAACCAGTCGGCAGCAGCCATCGTGGAGGCCTTTGTTCAGGGTTATGTCCTGGACAAAGGTGCTCCGGAGAGGCTGCTGACCGACCAGGGCAGAAATTTTTCCGGTAAACTACTCAGACAAGTCTGTGATCTCCTGGGCACAAAGAAAATTCGGACCTCCCCATATCACCCACAAACTGACGGGATGGTCGAACGGTTGCATCGCACCATCACGTCCATGTTATCACAACAAGTTTCGGACTCGCAAACGGATTGGGACCTACAAATTCAGGGGGTCTTGGCGGCGTACCGGATGGCACCCCATGCAGCTACGGGGTTTTCTCCCTTTTACCTCATGTACGGCCGAGAACCAGACCCGCCTGTTCGTGCCCAGTTGCAGATCCCCGTGCCGCAGGGAAAAACTAATCTGGCTGACCACGTTAAATTTAATCTGGACAAATTGACCGAGGCACGGGATGCTGCAATGCAAAACTCTGACCTCCGTCAGAAGGCGAATGAGCGCCTCAGATTGAGTCGAGCGCACATGCTGCAGTGGAAGCCGGGGGACAAGGCATGGCTGCACTGCCCCCAGGTGCCACTGGCAACCTCCTCTAAACTGGTGCGGCCGTGGCGGGGCCCTGTGGAAGTGGTGGAGGTGTTACGACCGCAGTGCGTGCGCATCAAGTGGGGGAAGCGGCGATGGTTCGTGCACCCCTCTAGGTTAAAACCCTTCTCTGCGGTACACAATCACACTTCACACGCGCGTGGCCAAGCATGTGGGGGGTCGGCCGACTCGCTGGGTCCGTCTCCGTCGCTCTCACCTAATGCCTTGCCGGCTGTGCCACCTTCAGGTGCATCAGGAGTGACGGGCTCACGCCCAATCACCCCTCCTGCGGATACCGAGGGTCACGCGGAGTCGGATGAATGCTCACCCCAAGACGGACAATTGCCACCTGATGGTCCGCCACACGCGGTTACCCCGTGTGAGGGGCCCGCTGCAAGGACGCGCGCTAAAATGCGCAAACTGTTGTGAGGCCGGAAAATGTGTACATAGCTGTTGTGTTCATTGGATGTTGTGTGGGTGGTGTGTTCCCCACTCCTCGGATGTACATATGTTGGCTTCACCGTGTGTTGTGTGTGCGTGGTGGGTTCCCTGCTGATTGTATATAGGCTGTTTTTTTTACGGAATTCGTATTTATTCGGGGGGGGTGTGACGGGTTGTTTTCTCATCTTGCTGTTGCGTTCTTGTTCTGGTTCCTGTTATTGTTCAAAAATAGTGAGGCACACGCGCGGTCAGGGGGTGAAGGCACCTTTATTGTCAAATTTTTGTATGTTGGCAGCCGGGACGGCTGCATGCTATGCGGGGGGGAGTGATGTAGGGGTGTTAGAGAGAGAGCCCGTTATGCATGGCAGCCTATGGTAAACAAACACAGTAGGCGGGGCTACATGAGTGCACGAGCAGGTGCCCTCTGCGACGTCCGCGCCAGACACCCTGGGGGGTCGATTCGGTCATTATGATCCCCCGGGGCCCCACCCCTCAGGGAGGGGTTGGGTATAAAAGGGGAATGTATCGAGGGGCTCGGGAGTGTTGTGTTAGCTAAGAAGAGAAGAGGAAGACGTCCTAGATAGAGCCCTGGTCTCCCCCTGGCACGCCGTCCTTATCAGGACCGCGCAGGCTCGAGCCAGTGGCGTGGTACCAGAGCCAGAGCCAGTGCTGGTCTGGACTCTGGGTACCGGGCCCGACTGACCAGTGTCGGGCCAAGATAGCCTCCCCTAGCCCATTAGAGGAGGACTCAGAGGCAGGCTAGGGTTAGCCTAGAGGTGTGTCCTCAGATAGACGGGTGAGGGGGCCGATACCCCCTCAGTGTGTATGTCACAACGTGTGGTGTTAAATAAACAAGTGTGCCTCCAACTCCGGTGTGAACGAGTCATAAGCGTTACTACACATAGATAAACCATAACTGCATAACAAGTAACGCCCCATATAATACAGGAGATGGCGCTCTCATTACAAAACCATTCCACAATTACACAAAAACACAACTATGAGGTGGTGGGGGGACTTTCACACTTATACTTTAGTAATTTTAAGAGTCAGTTTAAATGACTAAGACACCAGCGTGGAGATGCCAAGGGACAGGACTGGGTGGTTCCAAACACTTTGGTGCAGCTACGTTGAATGCGTTTTGAATCAAAATTGTGAGAAATCTGACAATCCCAATAAAGTAAAAAAAAAGGTTTTTAATGTACGTCGTGTCTCGATGCATCTCTATGGGTCTCTGTGGGGTTATTCCAGCGTGTGTGTCACATGGTGACAATCGCACCACGATGTCTTGTGCATTTAAATTTCCATGGTATGAAGAGGTGTTGCAGCATTGGCCTGGTGATGATAAACCTGAACTATACATTTTTTTATTTTATCAGATAAAACCCACTGAGCTACATAGCTCTTTTTCAGAAGCGACTTGGCCACAAATGATATCCTAATTAAGTGATTTATCAAGTGGAAATAATTTATAGCAGCCAAATACTCAAAACGGACATCGGTTCTAAATGTGGAGGGGAAAACCGGAGGACCCGGAGAAAAATCCACGCTACCACGGGGAGAGAGAGAGACACCGCAAACTACAAATATACAGCAGGTATCACGGTCAGGATCGAACCCACGACCTCCTGTATACCTGGCAAAGCAGTTAACATCTCGACACCGTGGCACGGTTGATGGTATCACTGCCTATCTGCTGTACATTTCCACATAAGCCACTTTGTTTTGTGGCCAGGTCGTTTCTGAAAACACATTCCTGCGGAGGGAGCTGGTAGGAACGTTGGGTTGCTCGGTCAATGGCCAGGGTCAACGGCCAGGGCGTGGTGTATTCCGCAAATATGCCCGACTGTGAGGACGGGCACAAGCCGGCGTGAGTAGGTTAAACGTTGAGTTTTATAATGGCACCACGGGGTGACCAGCCCCTCCCCTCCCACCCAGCCCCTCCCCACCCAGTCCCTCCCCACCCAGCCACTCCCCACCCTCCCCACCCAGCCCCTCCCCACCAAGCCCCTCCCCACCCAGCCCTTCCCTGCACGACGGACACAATAATCCCCTGTGGGCTGGTGTAACCAGGAGGTTGCTACCAGTAGAAAGCGAGATAGCTCAGTGGGCTTTACCTGGTAAAATAAAAAGTTCAGCTTTGTTTACTAAATTTATTTTTCGTGATTTGCTTACCTTCCCTATACTTTACACTCCTATTGTATTGTTTGACCCGCTCCGACTGGGCACATCTGCGTAGAAGAGCTTCGTACTCTTTGGTTTTTTCGGTAAAGTCACGTAGGTAAAAAATTTGAAACAAAATTAATTAAATCACGACGTTTCGGAGGCAAAGCAATCTTCCGTCTTCAGGTACAGTAATTTTGCTGTGACGGTTCCACCTGAAGACGGAAGCTTGTGTTGCCTCCGAAACGTCGTCATTTAATTAATTTTAATATTTGACCTACGTGACTTTACCGAAAAAGTATGAATCCTTGCAGTCACGAAAACTTCAAATCTAGTTATTAAGAGCTTCGTAGCCAGAATCCGATTGCGATGTAAACTTCAGGAGGTGCGCGCACTCAACCACTCCGGCCTCTTGTCGCCTTTCAAGGCGGCCAGCGGTCAGATGTTGCGCGTGCGATGACGAGTCGAGGAAGCCCGCGGAATGACGCAGGCGGACGCCGCAGGAGCACGTTTACACTTTATATGCGCGCACACACACACACGACAAGGCAGCAGGGGTCACGGCGTATACTCTACCACCCAGGGGTCAACCCGGGGGGAGGGGGTTCAACCCAGGGGAGGGGGGTCAACCCAGGGGAGGGGGGTCAACCCAGGGGAGGGGGGTCAACCTAGGGGGGGCGGTCAACACAGGGTGGGGGGGTCAACCCAGTGGGGGGAGGGATCAACTCGGGGGGGGGGGTCAACCCAGGGTAGGGGGACGATCAACACAAGGGTGACAACCCAGGGGAGGAGTCAACCCAGAGGAGTGGGGGGGATCAACCCAGGGGTGGGTCAACCCAGGGGGGGTCAACCCAGGGGCGGGTCAATCCAGGGAGGGGTCAACCCAGGGGTGGGGGGTCAAGCTAGGGGAGGGGTCAAGCTAGGGGGGGGCGGAGGGGCAGTAAACCCAGGGGGTGCAACACGGGTCCACCGCTCGCACGCTCCCGGCCTATCGCGTCCACCTAACCCACAATGCGCCAGTCACAAAGACAAACATCCCCAGTGGAGCCTCCACCAGCCGTGGGGGAAAGTGCTTTGAGCAAGTACCTTACTAAGGCCGTGCACGGTTCACGATTAGGTGGCATGGCCAGTACCACGCCCGCCCGTCCGCCTTTGTCTCCCCGGTGCCGATGTTTACACACCGCACACCAGGTACTCATTTGAGGCCGAGTTGTCCTAGGGGAGGGCCCGGGACCGGTTCAAACATCCGCTGTTGGCCGCGAGCGGGAATCGAACTCGTCTCGCCGGCTTCACGGCATCCCACCGATGTTCCCAACACACAGACGACAACGATACCCCCCCACCCCCGTTGTGCCGGGCAGCATCAGTCTCCCCTTGCTGCTCCAGACGATTACACACACCGCGGGTTTTCCCACCGTTGTGATGTATCACCGATTGTGTGCGTGTGTTGTTGTGGTGGTGGTTGTGGTTGTTGTTTTGGTTTTACCCCATCGCACAATCACCCCACACCGCCAATTCTTCACTCCGTGGTGCACAGCCCTGTGGGTGGCGAGCGAGATCTGATCGATCGGCGTGTTGCGCGTTGAGCAGCGGCCGCTGTGGTTAACATCACGACTGGAACATCTATTGCAGATCCATGGTTCCGTCACAGCTGGGGTTCTCCAAAGCCCGTGGGGGGGGGGGGTTATATCAGGGAGCAGCTCAGGGTTTTGTACCATGAGCTTCCCTTTGGTCGCTCCTGAAAAAGTAAGTTAATGCAGCGAGTGGGCTTTAGCTGCTAAGACAGAACATGGTTTTGTTGCCAGAAAAAAGGATGGGAAAACCCCTATTATGAAGATAGAACGTAGTTTAATCTAGATTTGAAGTTTTCGTGACTGCAGAGATCCATACTCTTTGGTTCTTTCGGTAAAGTCACGTAGAGTAGAAAATTAAATAAATTAAATCACCACGTTTCGATCGCAACACAAGCAATCATCATGATCATTATGATCATCATGATGATTTTATACCCACGTGACTTTACCGAAAGAACCAAAGCGTATAAAACATGGTTTAGTTTTATTTGTACATGTATATATTTAAGTCACGTGTTTACCTTTCCTATAGTGTGCACTGTCTTTCTCCTCTTTCTTTGTCGTTACGTTCCAACCCCGTGCCAGGCCGCTTTTGAAAGAGCTGCATGGAGTTTGCGGTGTGTCTCTCTCTCTCTCTCCGTGGTCGCGTGGATTTGTCTCCCGGGTCTACGGATTTCCCCCTCCACATTTAGAATCAACATCAATCGTTTAGAGTATTTGCCTGCCATACACGATGATAATAAGGCACTTTATTGGACTATCATTTGTGGCCAGGTCGCTTCTGAAAAAAGAGCTATATAGATGAGTGGGCCTTACCTGGTCAAATAAAAAACTAATTGTTGAATTTTAGTTCATTGTTTAACTTTGCTTTTCTCATTTTACCACGTAAGGCCCACTGAGCTGGGTAGCTCTCTTTTCTTTTCTTTCCCAGACGCCAACCGGCCACAAATGATATCTCCACCAGGTGGCGTATCATCACGTGGCAATGCACTGCGGCCAAATACAGCTCGTCGGATTCCTCCAGTACACGTGCATAGTCTGATGAATCTGTGTGCAGAGTAGGGACGCCGCCTCTTTCCCCTGGAGACCAAACCCAGGCATATCCCTCGGCCAGCAGCAAGGTTCACCAGAACTGTTCAAACGCATTGCCGCAACCAGATATCGGTAAACGTCAATTCCTTCCAACCGAACTCACAGAGAGTCAAAATTCAAGGACCGTACCGGGTCGAACTTGGTCACGCGGCTATCCTAACACGGAGCCGGCCTGGAGATGATCCAGAACACCTGCGGAATGCTAAAACATAACCCAGGGATAAACTTGGAAATCCGCTGCAAGTTTTACAATCTGTCGCTTTCATCCAACACGATCTATCAATTTTTTAAAACTTAGACAGTTTTTTTGTTATTTTAACTATGTAAGGCCCACCGAGCTGTAGAGCTCTTTTTCAGAAGCGACCTGGCCACAAATGACAGCTCAGAGAAGTGGTTTATCATCACGTGGGAATGTACAGCAGCCAAATCCTCTGAACGCGTGACGTCGATTCTGAATGTGGAGGGAAAAAAACGGAGGGCCCGGAGAAAAAAAAAATCCACGCGACCACGGGTAGAGAGAGACACTCAAACTCCAAATATACAGCAGCAGGCGTCAGGGTTGGGATCGAACCGACGACCTCCTGCGTACCAAACGAGGTAGTTAACATCTCCCAGCCACCGTGGTGATGATGATGAGAGAGACGCAAACTCCAAATATACAGCAGCAGCAGGCGTCAGGGTCGGGATCGAACTGACGACCTCCTGCGTACCAGGCGAGGGAGTTTACATCTCATAGCCACCGCGGCGAGATGTCAAATCCGACACGATGGTCGGTCACGTTCACCGAGATTGCGTCTTTGATCCGGGCCACCGAGGGCAAATCCTAAATGGCCGGAGGGCAGTCTCCGTGGCGGGATCCTGAGAACGGATCGCTGTGGTCTCACACGGAGGTCGGATCTCGGGCGATCGTCACCGTTGGAATCCCACGGCCGTCGAGTCCCCACGACGAGAGCGGCAAGCCGAGCGTCACTCTCACCGAGAACCTCGCGTCGATTCCACTCTCGTTCACTCTCGTTGAGAAAACCTTGAATGAATTCACTCCGAAGGTCAAATCGCGAATGATTATCATTCACTTTCATTGAGAATCTCGAATTGATTCAACATAAATGATCGTCATTCACTTTCTTTCATTCCACCGGGACTGCCGCAAGGGTGCGCGCTGGCGACGTTCCCTCCCCGCACCCCGTTACAATCCCACACACCCTTCCACGATCCCCGCACCCCGTTACAATCCCACACACCCTTCCACAATCCCTGCACTCGTCGGCGTGTCGGTCTCCCACACCGCCGCCCTCCTGGGATCTGACTTTGGCATCGGTGGCCACGCCCTGCCTACAAAGGACCAGGCCTGACCTCTCAGGCTGTAGTTTCTCGGTCACGGTAGGGAGGGGGTGGGGGGTGGGGGTGGGGGGGGGGAGTCTTCATCCTCGGCCCCGAGCTGTTGGCGGCCGGCACGTCTCCCGCCTCGAACTGACCGGCGTCAAACCACCGGTCCTACGACGATCACCTCCCCACCTCTGCCGGTCCCACCGACGCGCCTGTACGTACGTAGGCATTCAACTTCTTTCGCACCGTACGTAGCCAACCGCAGCTAATCGGAGGTGCGGCGGTGGGAGGAGAGGCTCTCCGAGTAGTGCGCCAACCCCGCCGGCGGGCAGCGGTGGCTCTCTGGGCCGCGGTCTCTCCCTCAACGCGTCTGCCGTGGCGCCCAGCCGACCACTCGCTGGCTCCACCGTCCACTTCCCCAAGCGCGTCGCGGTCCTTGCCAACCAACCGCTCTTTAATCCTTCGACGGGGCAGCAGACCGACCGCCTCGTCCGCTCTCGCAAGGCGACACCTCAGTGGGCAGGCTGCAAACTCGAGAAACTCCCAACGGTGTCAAAGCCATATTCTTAGTTGTTTTGGTAAAGTCACGTAGGTAAAAAATAAAAAAAAAATTAATAAAAATTAAATAAATGTTTATTTTATTTTTATTAATTTTAATTTCATTTTTTACCTACGTGAATTTAAAATGAAAATGAATAAAAATAAAATAAACTTTTATTTTATTTTTATTCATTTTAATTTCATTTTTTACCTACGTGACTTTACCGAAAGAACTAAGAGTATGAATCCTTGAAGTCACGAAAGCTTCAAATCTAGGTGTCAAAGCCACCTCGCCCGCACCGCCCTCGGCTAGACTCCCCCTCGGCTGGCTGCCCATCGGCAGCGGGGTCAGCTGCACGACCTCCTGCCCGCGCCACCACGACGCCTCTACTCTCGGGCGTCCTCCACACCTCTCCTCGCTCTCCCGTCGCCCTGCACTGCAGCTCACGGGAGCACTCCCCTCATCCTCCCCCCTTTCTTCCTCTACAGCAGCAGCACGACTCACAACCTCCTCCTCCTCTACAGCAGCAGCAGCAGCACGACTCACTACCTCCCCCTCCTCTACAGCAACACGACTCACAACCTCCTCCTCTACAGCAGCAGCAGCAGCACGACTCACAACCTCCCCCTCCTCCTCTACAGCAGCAGCAGCAGCACGACTCACAACCTCCTCCTCCTCCTCTACAGCAGCAGCAGCAGCACGACTCACAACCTCCTCCTCCTCTACAGCAGCACGACTCACAACCTCCTCCTCTACAGCAGCAGCAGCAACACAACTCACAACCTCCTCCTCCTCTACAGCAGCAGCAGCAACACAACTCACAACCTCCTCCTCCTCTACAGCAGCACGACTCACAACCTCCTCCTCCTCTACAGCAGCAGCAGCAGCACGACTCACAACCTCCTCCTCTCTACACACCAAGGACCGGGACCACGGCCACTGACGCCCGTCGCGTATCCGTGGCAGCCCCCTTCGTCTGGAGCTCAGCCATCGTCATCATCCCACTGCTGCACATTCACTGCTGCACATTCACTGCTGCACATTCACTGCTGCACATTCACTGCTGCACTTTCACCGCTGCACATTCACTGCTGCACATTCACTGCTGCACATTCACTGCTGCACATTCACCGCTGCACTTTCACCGCTGCACATTCACCGCTGCACATTCACCGCTGCACATTCACCGCTGCACATTCACCGCTGCACATTCACCGCTGCACATTCACCGCTGCACATTCACCGCTGCACATTCACCGCTGCACATTCACCGCTGCACATTCACCGCTGCACATTCACCGCTGCACATTCACCGCTGCACATTCACAGCTGCACATTCACCGCTGCACATTCACCGCTGCACATTCACCGCTGCACATTCACCGCTGCACATTCACCGCTGCACATTCACCGCTGCACATTCACCGCTGCACATTCACCGCTGCACATTCACCGCTGCACATTCACCGCTGCACATTCACAGCTGCACATTCACCGCTGCACATTCACCGCTGCACATTCACCGCTGCACATTCACCGCTGCACATTCACCGCTGCACATTCACCGCTGCACATTCACCGCTGCACTTTCACTGCTGCACTTTCACTGCTGCACTTTCACTGCTGCACTTTCACTGCTGCACATTCACCGCTGCACATTCACCGCTGCACATTCACATTCACAGCAGCAGCAGGAGCAGCCTTCAACCTACACGGACTTTCAAGAGACACTTAAAAGGCCCAAACTCTGTTTCTCGCGGGACCGCGATACAGCTTGCGCGGTTACAAATTGAATTGCCCTCGTCTTAGATGTTTAACTTGGGTTAAAAACGTTGATGTATCAGCTGCGTCCATCTGTCTGCATAACAGCGGGAGGAGGGGGGAGTGAGTCACGGTAACTCCAGTAGAGATGATCCAACATGAATGATACTCGAGTAGGAGCTTGTGATACTACCAGGGATTCACTCGCACGGAGGAAACCCGCCACGTCGACCAAGTACGTATGTACGTACTCTCAGGTTTTTTTCGGTAAAGTCACGTAGGTAAAGATAAATAATATAAATAATAGAAATGATAATAGAAATCAAATAAATCACGACGTTTTGGAGGCAACACAAGCCTCCGTCATCAGGTGGGACCGTCATTTAAATTTTAGCTGTGACGGTCCCACCTGATGACGGAGACTTGTTTTGCCTCCGAAACGTCGTGATTTATTATTTGATTTCTATTATTATTTGTATTTTTGTTATTTTTTTACCCACGTGACTTTACCGAACAAACCTAAGAGTATGAATCCTTGCAGTCACGAAAGCTTCAAATCTATAAGTACGAATGTACGTTGAACTTCTTTTGCACCGTACATAGCCAACTGCGCTAATCGGAGGTGCGGGATTATTTCTAAAAAAACTTGGGAGACCCAGCCAGCGCTGCAAGTACCACGCTCTGGCGACCCTGCCCTCCTCCTAATGAGCCATCGCAGCCCACTCACGACAACTCTCCCGAGCAAGTGTAATGTGAGGTTACACCTGGCCGATAGTGATTGGCTCTGCCGTCCTCAGCCCGCAGCCAATGGGGAGTCGAGCCAGGGGCGTGGCCCTGGAGCTGGACAGTATCTTCGAGAAAGTTCCAGGGGTGTGGCTGAGGATTGGCTGCGTGGTATCACGTGGGCCAGGGATTATAAGGGGTGGAGAAAGACAGCACGTGGTCAGTGTGAGGAGGAACGAAGGGGGAAGCCACGCTGGTGCCGTGGTCCCGCTCCAGCCACGTGGCAGTCTCTCTCACGCCGTCAGCCAGCAGCGTGAGGGGGCGGAGAGGGAGGCAAGGGAACCGAGTGTGTGAAGGCGGTGGAAGGCTGTGAACGGGAGAAACGAATAAAAAACTTTGAAGTCAAGACGTCGTCTGAACGGGAGTTATTACAGACGTTTCACTATCAGTGCAACTTTAGTGGCAAGTAGTGTTGCGTTGACGTCTGCGATTGTACCCTGGGAGACAGCCGGGCAATTTTTATCCCGAGGGTTTGCCCGCACCCTGCCTGGTAGAGCCACAATTCAAACACTCGCCCCCACCGCCCCCACCGCCCCCCCCCCCCCTTGTCTCACCGCAGCCTGACGCTCGTAGTGCCGTGCCCTGCACGCCTGGCGAGTACCAATCACGTGCTGGACCGCGTCAAAGACTCCACGCACGCACGCACGACTTCCCAAACCGGTGGGGGTTTTTGTTATATTATATTATATAGATATGTAACGAAGCATAAAATAAACCAGCGCTATAGTCTAGCGGCACACCGCCCACCCGCTGTGCCGCTGAAGCCAAATCACGATGCACGCACCCCGATCGATATTCAGTTGCTACGTCGACGGGACGCGCGCTCACGGCAAAATAAACCGGAATTGGTTAAACCCAGCGCCCCCCTCCCCACCCAGAACCACGACGGTCCCCCAGGTGGTTCAGTGGATGGCGCTGCGATGTAAACGCGAGTCGATCCGCAGCAAATAATGACAATAGTTAACACTTTACTTATATTTAATTTTTAAATAAAGTCGGGTAAACTGCCCCGATAAAGTATGAACAATAAGAAGAGGTTTCAGCCTTTCTGGCAAACACAAAATAGAAACGTTTTGCAAGGAATCAAATACTGCATTAACCACACACAGAGTACCTGTGGTGACCATGCACACAAACATTCTCTAACCTACGCCTCTCGTCTTTGAAACTGATTGGCCTACACCAGAGACACAGAGACAGCAGCCTTCTCTATGGCCTCGTCTCACCAGCAGACCAGAGAACGTCCCTGATTGAACGACCCGAACCCCAAGATCTAAATGGCCTCCCACCCACCCCCCCCAACAAAAAAAAAACCTTTCAGCTGCGTAAAATAAAAGACGTTCCTGTAAAATGAATAATTTAGAGAGAGACACGAATACGTTTTGTCACCTGGGGTTCGGGGGACGGGTGGGTCACCATCGACTGAGCGGTCCGCGGGGGGCCAAACAAGTTTTGAGCAACACTGAGTCACACCGAATCAACGAAGCGAAGTAAACGAACAACACGGGCACCAAGAAATCCGTTCTCGAGCTACGACGACGCGACACGCGAATCGTGGCAATTCACACGGTCAGCCAGGGAGCGACTCTCGTCACGCGCAAGCCCGGCAGCTTGCAAGAGAAGGGCCGACGCTGGTTACGCAGAGGCTTTGAACGCCCACCTCCGCCAACGCCACCTCCTCGCTACGCCGCGGGCCCACCTCGCGCTAAAGGGCGGTGAAGCGAGCGGGCGAGCGGGCGAGCGAGGGCGACGACGGGTAAATAAAGTGCACAGCGTGCGGCGCCGGCTCAAACAGCTGGGGGCGCACAGCCACGGCGAGGTATCACCGGAGACGGTCACCAACCGGGAGTGAGGCGGTACCTCCACACCACTACCAGAAACAGGCAGCGAGTACCATCTGTGT
The DNA here is from genome assembly GCF_964198595.1 of Lampetra fluviatilis. NCBI lineage: Eukaryota > Metazoa > Chordata > Hyperoartia > Petromyzontiformes > Petromyzontidae > Lampetra > Lampetra fluviatilis. The sequence goes on from NC_136310.1 coordinate 9,659,241, forward strand.
GTGTCTCCAGCGTGCGTGCGTGTCTTTGTCTGCAATGTGTGCGTGTCTCCGGCGAGTGCGTGCGTGTGCGTCTCCGTTGAGTGCGTGCGTGCGCGTGTGTCTCCGGCGGTGCCCATCGCCCCCCCCCCCGTGACCACCCCCCCCCGCAACCCAGGGGGCGGTCGGGGGAGCCCGCCCGGGCCCACCCTCGCCTAGAAGCCGAAGAGGCCCCGCGCCATGGAGTAGCCGAGCCGGGCCTCGTTGCCGATGAGCGACACGAGCCCCACGTAGGTGTCGATGCGGAGCGGCGCATCCTGCACGGCCAGCGTGGCGCACACCTCCACGCCCACCTCGCCCGGCGCGCGCGACCCGCCGTCGCCGCCGCCCCCCCGCTGCGCCCGCTGCACCGCCTGCACCAGCTGCGTCTGGAAGCTGGCGATCTGAGCACCGCGGAGAGAGAGACACGCACACGGGGGGAGGTGAGGACGCGCGTGACGTGCTCTGGCGACACGTCGTGCAGCGTCTGCTGGACTCCAACCACACATCAACTCGTCAAGCCGGTCCGCGCGCAGGACTTGCTACGTTCTTTCCCGATGAAATAGTGATGGTCAAGACGGCAGGTTGTAACTTGAAGGCAACGCATTCTCCCGGTCTGCCATCTGAGTTTGATCAAACTGGAACCAACGTGAAACTCGAGACCCTGGCGCCAACATCAGTGGCAGAGGTGTCGATGTTCATCACACGGCTGACAAATAAGACATCGCCGCCGCTCGACTACATCCACACGTCGATTCAAATTATACTCAAATTGTGCTTGGACGTTGCTTGCGCCGCTGATTGTCCACCTGGCAAATCTTTCGTTGAGCGAGGGCTGTTTCCCAGACCGGTTCGAAATGGCGCAGGTAACACCGCTTCCTGAAAAAAGTTGCCTTGAGACGTAGTGACTCCGCAAACTATCGCCCCATCTCAAACATGAGTGCGGTTTCAAAGGTCAGAGAGCCGCCTGTGTCTGAAGCAGTCACTTCCCCACGTCGCTGCAACGGGCAGTTTCAACTCGTTGTGGTCGACGTACCGGAAGTCTCACAGCACTGAGACGGCCCTGCTAAAGATGTCTGATGACCTCTACAAGATCACAGATGGCCTCTACAAGATCACGGATGACCTCTAAAAAATCACGGATGGCCTCTACAAGATCACGGATGGCCTCTACAAGATCACGGATGGCCTCTACAAGATCACGAATGGCCTCTACAAGATCACGAATGGCCTCTACAAGATCACGGATGACCTCTACAAGGTCACGGATGGCCTCTACAATGTCACGGATGGCCTCTACAAGATCACGGATGACCTCTACAAGATCACGGATGACCTCTACAAGATCACGGATGGCCTCTACAAGATCACGGATGACCTCTACAAGATCACGGATGGCCTCTACAAGATCACGAATGGCCTCTACAAGATCACGGATGACCTCTACAAGGTCACGGATGACCTCTACAAGGTCACGGATGGCCTCTACAATATCACGGATGGCCTCTACAATATCACGGATGGCCTCTACAAGATCACGGATGACCTCTACAAGATCACGGATGACCTCTACAAGATCACGGATGGCCTCTACAAGATCACGGATGACCTCTACAAGATCACGGATGGCCTCTACAAGATCACGGATGACCTCTACAAGATCACGGAGGACCTCTACAAGATCACGGATGACCTCTACAAGATCACGGATGGCCTCTACAAGATCACGGATGACCTCTACAAGATCACGGAGGACCTCTACAAGATCACGGATGGCCTCTACAAGATCACGGATGGCCTCTACAAGATCACGGATGGCCTCTACAAGATCACGGATGACCTCTACAAGATCACGGATGGCCTCTACAAGATCACGGATGGCCTCTACAAGATCACGAATGGCCTCTACAAGATCACGGATGGCCTCTACAAGATCACGGATGGCCTCTACAAGATCACGGATGACCTCTACAAGATCACGGATGGCCTCTACAAGATCACGGATGGCCTCTACAAGATCACGAATGGCCTCTACAAGATCACGGAGGACCTCCACAAGATCTCTGATGACCTCTACAAGATCACGGATGACCTCTACAAGATCTCTGATGACCTCTACAAGATCACGGATGGCCTCTACAAGATCACGGCTGACCTCTACAAGATCACGGATGGCCTCTACAAGATCACGGATGGCCTCTACAAGATCACGGATGGCCTCTACAAGATCACGAATGGCCTCTACAAGATCACGGATGGCCTCTACAAGATCACGGATGGCCTCTACAAGATCACGGATGGCCTCTACAAGATCACGGATGGCCTCTACAAGATCACGAATGGCCTCTACAAGATCACGGAGGACCTCCACAAGATCTCTGATGACCTCTACAAGATCACGGATGACCTCTACAAGATCTCTGATGACCTCTACAAGATCACGGATGGCCTCTACAAGATCACGGCTGACCTCTACAAGATCACGGATGGCCTCTACAAGATCACGGATGACCTCTACAAGATCACGGATGGCCTCTACAAGATCACGGATGACCTCTACAAGATCACAGATGGCCGGTGCGCCGCAGCGTTGGTCGGCCTCGATCTCTCAGCCGCCTTCGACACCATCGACTACGAGATACTCAATCTTGATTTGAAGCTTTCGTGACTGCAGGAATCCATATTCTTTCTTCCGCCTGATGACGATTGCTTGCTTTGCGATCGAAACGTCGTGATCTATTATTTTTTATACCTATGTGACTTTACCGAAAGAACCAAAGAGCATGAGATACTCATCGGGTGGCTACGGTCAAGGTTTGGCGTGTCGGATACGGCACTGGAGTGGATTGAGTCGTGCCTACGTGGTCGATCACAGTTCGTTAAGCTGAGTGACGATCAGTCATCGTCTGTGCCGTGCCTCGTCAGCGTACCGCAGGGATGCTTCCTCGGGCCCTTCTTATTTTCAACAAACGTCTCTCCGGTCACCGATGTCATCTCATTGCATGACATCAAGTTACATCAATATGCTGATAATAAAACAATTGTACACCGCAGTGAAGTCCAAGTTAGATATGGAGAGCCCCGGTAACCTTGAATATTGCACGTGAGCGGTGCACGTGCGGTCTACTGCTTAATCCAGAACGGTTCGGAGGTTCTGCTGGTTGGCGCTCGGGTTCAGGCGAAACAAATTGTGGGAGGATCGCGTGTGGGGCGGTCACGGGCTCCAGCATTCAGTTTTCTACTTCCCTACAGAGCCTCGGGCACCATCCACGACCAGACCGTGTCGTTTTTTCACAGCGCGCAAACTATCGTCAGGCCCTAAAATGTTCACATCAGGCCTCTACGACACAATCGACCTGTTGAAGTGTGACATAGCGAACAAGGCGGTGGTTAGCATCGTATTGACAAGGCTCGACTATTGCAATTCATGACTCCGTTTACAAAATTCTCTGGCACATGTCATGATGGGTTCTGCAAGATCTGACCATGTCTGTCCAATGTTGTGTTGGCTTCCGGTTGCTGAATGAATACGTCACAAGGTCGCACTCACTACAGACAAAGTGCTTGCCACAAACGAACCACAATACCTTGCCGATCTCGCCAAGGAGCATAAACCATCACGCAAACTCCATCAGCCTCGCAGCAGCAGCAGCTGTTGGCTAGCCATCGAACAAAAGACGGTCACCGTATCGTGCACTTTCAGATGCCGCCTGGAACGCTCTTCCTTCCAATATTAGGAAGCCACTGGAGCCAAACATATATTGTAAACCCATTTCTTTAGAACTGCCTTGCGTTTAGTTCGTTGTCCTTCTCGCGCACCTCCGATTAGCGCGGTTGGCTACGTACGGCGCGACAGCAGTTCAACGAAGGGTACAGAGAGGGCAGCGGCGTCACCTGGCAGAGCGCGGCAATCTTCTCGTCGGCGGAGGCCATGGGGTGCTGCGTGAAGGTGGTGTAGGGCAGCTCCTCCGAGAACGGGTTCCACTGGGTCCAGAACGGCGCGTGAGCCACGCGGTCCCACTCCACGCGCACGCCCACGCCCTCACGCCTGGCGCACACACCCACGCGCGGAAGTGGTATCATTCGGACGCTACGCACTTTCAAAACTCATTGATTTAGAACTGCTTCTTGTGTTCAGTTTGTCGTCCTCCCCACCCCCCCGCGCCTCCGATGAGCACGGTTGGCTACGTACGGCGCGAAAGAAGTTCAAGATACAACCCGATATGCCACGTCGCGGACTGAGCGAGTGACTGAGCGAGCGACGCACTTGCTGAGCGACTTGTGCGGGAAGAGGAAGGCCCCCGTGGTGACGGTCTCCACGTAGCGCAGGGGGATGCGGCGCACGCGGCGGCAGTGCAGGCTCATGAAGTCGTACTTGCACACGAGCATCGAGCGCTCCGCCAGCAGCACCAGCCGCTCGCGCTCCGTGTTCCAGTGGTCCACCCTGCGGGGGGCACAGGGGGGGGCACGGGGGGGGGGGGCACGGGGGGGGGGGGGGGCGGGCACGAGCGCCACCTTCGCTACCGCGTGCGCTGCCGCGTTCACCACGTGCACGACCGCCACCGCCACCCTCGCCACCGCCGTCACATGACAAAGATCGCCCCCTCACCCCCCCGCGTGGGTGGCACCTCACACTTTGTCGTGCAAGCATCTCGCGGACAAAGACCCCCACCCCGTATAGCCTATTAACAGACACTTGGGGCATGTTGATGTTAGCGAGTAGCAACCTGTGAAGGCCGGCACGGCTCACGAGGGAGTGGGTGGCCAGCGCCACGCCCGGCCGGCCTTCGTCTCCCCGGTGGCGATGTTTACTACACACCGCACCAGGTACTCATTTCAGGCCGAGTCGACCTAGCAGAGGCCCAGGACTGGTACTGATGTCGATGACCGTGAGCAGGAATTGAAATCGGATCGTCGGGTTCCTCGCGCAGAGCGCTAACCGCTGCACTAGCGCTCCCCACTCACCATCGCTAGCACACGATCCCCACTGTGATGCTACCACGCACACGTCTGTACACGCACGACTACAGGAGCCGGTGACGCTCACCGAGAACGCACTGCGACGCACGGCCACCCGCGTAGTCGTGTCCCCATGTCCCTGTGTCCCCGTGTCCCCGTGCCTCCATACCCCCATGTCTCCATGTCCCTATGCCTCCGTGTCTCCAAGCAACCCATGTCTCTGTGCCTCTGAGTCCATGTGTCTCCATGTCCACATGTCCCTGAGTTTCTGTGTCCCTGTGGACCCTTGTCCCTGTGTCCCTGCCCCCAAGTCCCCATGGCCGTGTCCCTGTGTCCCTGTATATCTGCCCCCATGTCCGTGTGTCCCTGTGTCCCTGTATGTCTGCCCCCATGTCCCCATGTCCGTGTCCCTGTGTCCCTGCCCCCATGTCCGCGTGTCCCTATCGGAATCTCTGCCCCCATGTCTCCGTGTCCCCGCGTCTCACTCAGTGAGGAGCCACACGCTCTGCATTTCTCCATCCTCCACGGGACTCATCAGCGCCTTGACATCGCTCACAGCCTGCTCCAGCGATCCCGGCTGCAGCCCACACACGACACAGCACACCAAGCAAACACTCGTAAGACAAAGACAAAGATCCCCCGCACAGGCTTAACAGACTTTTGCGGAAAGTGCCGTTCGTGAGCACCTATAAAGTCCGGCACGGCACGCGATGGGGTGGACGGCCAGCACCGCGCCTGGCCACCTTTGTCTCCCTAATTGTGAGAACGGCTAGCGGTAGCATTTGCCTGCACGCTGGTGGGATGAGAAGCCAGCCCTTGAGCAGAAGCACCAGCTGCACTGCGGGCCAGCGTTGCCGCTTGTCTCCTGAATGGGATTTGTCGTCTTGTGCCTTCGCTGGCGTTGACGCTGGCGTCGATGCTGATAGGCTTTTCCCTTTTGCCTTCAACCTTCTCCGCTGCTTACGGTTGGCTGACATTTTCTCCCATGTGCCCACATTGATATTGACTGCCTTGGAGATGTCTGTCAACTGAGAGGAGGTATTGCCTCGACGCTGGGAATCCAGGTACAGGAGACGCTGGGATATCGCGGGGGGTTACGTTCTTGGCAAGTGCCGCTAAAGCCAAAACAGCGATACTCAATATTACATAAAGCTTTCGTGACTGCGAGAATTCATTGGGTCTTTCGGTAAAGTCACGTGGATAGGTTCAGGAAGCAAAAAGACCGCTTGTGTTGCGATCGAAACGTCGTAGTTTTTAAAATATTTTTTATTTTCTTTGAACCGATCGACATGACTTTACAGAAAGACCCAATGAATAGCGATATTCAACATTTAAGCCTCACCTGAATAATGGTGTTAGGTACAAGGCAACCAAAAATAGACATCAAAATTGAAATAAGCATCGTGCTGTATGTCAAAAAAACCATCTTAAATTAACGCGTAATAACCCGATACACAAAACACTCCTAGACAATAGTAGCATAAATACTGTAAGTACAGTATTTATGCTACTATTGATCCAAAGCGGGTGTGTGTACACGTGTGTTTGTGTGTACACGTGTGTTTGTCTGTGGGGAGCAGTAGTGTAGCGGTGAGCGCGCTGCACTATAAACCCGATTCCCACTCACGGCCAACACCAGGTTGACGATAATCTTAACCGGTCCCGGGCCTCGCCTAGGTCGACTCAGCCTCAAATGAGTACCTGGTGTGGTGTGTAAACATCGCCACTGGGGAGACAAAGGCGGTCGGGCGTGGTGCTGGCCACCCACCCCCTCGTGTACCGTGCGGGCCCTCATAGGTGCTCGCTAACAGCACTTGCCCCCAGAGTCTGTTGATAGCTATACGGCGGGGGGGGGGATTAGCACTTAATAATAATTATTTAATTTGATATAGCGTCATTTATGCAATTCCATCCCACAACTCTGCACATCAATAATCCAGTCCCTTACGCAGACGATACAAAAACAAAAGCATAACTACTTAGCAAATAAATACAAAATAACGAGAAAAAGATTATTACAGAGAAAATCAATTAAAATTCATTCATCTCGTCGGTCTTCATACCCCCTGACCACGATCCCAACATTTCGCCGGATTTTGGAGAACTCTAACTGGAAGCGTGGTGGAGTGGCCAAAAACGGTACAAGCCAGTTGGACGAACACATTCCTGCGGAGGGAGCTGGTAGGAACGTTGGGTTGCTCGGTCAATGGCCAGGGTCAACGGCGGCGTGGTTTATTCCGCAAATATGACCGACTGTGTGGGCGGGCACAAGCCGGCGTGAGTAGGTTAAACGTTGAGTTTTATAAGGGCACCACGGGGTGACCAGCCCCTCCCCACCCAGCCCCTCCCCACCCAGCCCCTCCCCACCCAGCCCCACCCTCCCCACCCTCCCCACCCAGCCCCTCCCCTCCCCACCCAGCCCCTCCCTCCCCACCCAGCCCCTCCCTGCACGACGGACGGACGGACACAATAAACCCCTGTGGGCTGGTGTAACCAGGAGGTTCCTACCAGTACAATGTGAATGCTATAATATAAAGGCCTACGTGCTAGCGTATGCCTGGACAAATAAAGAAGCCATTAGCTCACATGTGAATAAGTTACTTGATTTAATTTGTCGCATGTGCAGCAGGAAGAGTGTTCCAGACCGTGGGCGCTGCACAATCGATTTGTGTCGAATTTTCGGGGTGGACAGCAAACCTCGCTTGAAGCAGAGCGGGGACCGCGAGGTGGGGGGATAAACCGAAATGAGAGCGGCAAGACAGGCAGGGGGCGAGCCCATGAAGAATTCAAACAACAGTAGGTGCAATATTCGTTGGGTCTTTCGGTAAAAGTCACGTAGACAACAGTAGGTGCAATATTCGTTGGGTCTTTCGGTTAAAGTCACGTAGACAACAGTAGGTGCAATATTCGTTGGGTCTTTCGGTAGAAGTCACGTAGACAACAGTAGGTGCAATATTCGTTGGGTCTTTCGGTAGAAGTCACGTAGACAACAGTAGGTGCAATATTCGTTGGGTCTTTCGGTAGAAGTCACGTAGACAACAGTAGGTGCAATATTCGTTGGGTCTTTCGGTAGAAGTCACGTAGACAACAGTAGGTGCAATATTCGTTGGGTCTTTCGCTAGAAGTCACGTAGACAACAGTAGGTGCAATATTCGTTGGGTCTTTCGGTAAAAGTCACGTAGACAACAGTAGGTGCAATATTCGTTGGGTCTTTCGGTAGAAGTGACGTAGACAACAGTAGGTGCAATATTCGTTGGGTCTTTCGGTAGAAGTCACGTAGACAACAGTAGGTGCAATATTCGTTGGGTCTTTCGGTAAAAGTCACGTAGACAACAGTAGGTGCAATATTCGTTGGGTCTTTCGGTAAAAGTCACGTAGACAACAGTAGGTGCAATATTCGTTGGGTCTTTCGGTAGAAGTCACGTAGACAACAGTAGGTGCAATATTCGTTGGGTCTTTCGGTAAAAGTCACGTAGACAACAGTAGGTGCAATATTCGTTGGGTCTTTCGGTAAAAGTCACGTAGATCGGTTCAAAGAAAATAACAAAAAAATCTACGACGTTTCGATTGCAACGCCAGCGATCGTCATCAGGAAAAGGGGGTTATAGCCTCTAAAGGCTTTGAACCTGTCAACGTGAATTCTAGATTTGAAGCTTTTGTGACTGCAAGGATTCATACTCTTAGGTTTTTCCTCTCTTTTAGCCCCGCCCCCCCCCCTAACACGTTCCACTCATTGGCTTCCACATTCAGATAAGCCCCTCCCCCTTCCCTCCCCCCTTAAACTTGTATTTAAGAGCTTGATTCTTGGGATTTTGTCTCACTTGAGACAGTAAATTTAGCTGTGACGGTCCCACCCGATGACAGAGACTTGTGTTGCCTCCGAAACGTCGTGGTTTTTATTATTTTATTTCTATTATTATTCCCATTATACATTTTATTATTTATTTTTTACCTATCCACGTGACTTTACCGAAAGACCCAACGAATATGAATTCCTGCAGTCACGAAAGCTTTAAGTCAAGAAGTAAGTGCAATCTTGAAAGTGATTCTAGACTGACTAGTTAGCCAGTGGAGGGATCGTCAGATGGGTGTAATATGATGACGCTTACAGGTATGAGTGAGCACTCTTGCAGCTGCATTTTTGCACATATTGTACAGTGAGGGAAAAAAGTATTTGATCCCCTGCTGATTTTGTACGTTTGCCCACTGACAAAGAAATGATCAGTCTATAATTTTAATGGTAGGTTTATTTGAACAGTGAGAGACAGAATAACAACAACAAAATCGAGAAAATCGCATGTCAAAAATTTTATAAATTGATTTGCATTTTAATTGAGGGAAATAAGTATTTGATCCCTCTGCAAAACATGACTTAGTACTTGGTGGCAAAACCCTTGTTGGCAATCACAGAGGTCAGACGTTTCTTGTAGTGGTGGAGAGTTTGTAATCTGATTGATTGCTTCTGTGAACAGGTGTCTTTTATACAGGTAACAAGCTGAGATTAGGAGCACTCCCTTTAAGAGTGTGCTCCTAATCTCGGATTGTTACCTGTATAAAAGACACCTGGTAGCCAGAAATCTTTCTGATTGAGAGGGGGTCAAATACTTATTTCCCTTATTAAAATGCAAATCAATTTATAACATTTTTGACATGCGTTTTTCTGGATTTTGTTGTTGTTACTCTGTCTCTCACTGTTCAAATAAACCTACCATTACAATTATAGACTGATCATTTCTTTGTCAGTGGGCAAACGTATAAAATCAGCAGGGGATCAAATACTTTTTTTTCCTCACTGTACTTGTTGGAAGAGAAACAAGGGAAGACCGTAGGTCAGAGAATTGCAATAGTCTCGCCTGGAGGCAACCAATGCACGAGTTATTGTTTCTGCAGCCGTATCGGAGGGACAGTTACGGATACGAGAAACCTTACGGAGATGAAAATAAGCAAAGTTCAAAGTTCATTTATTAGGTGTAGCCCTGTGAGCCATTCGGCTCTTGAATCGGGTGCAACCGCAGCAAACAAAAAACAAAAACCAAAAACAAGAAAACATCTTAAAGTGACTACGTGCAACCAGAAAATCCAAGAAAAGACAGCAAAATATTGCGGAAAAAGCACCGTACACCAACGCTGTGTGCAAAAATCCCAGTGGGATGCAAGTCAAACAACAACAACCACAAGACAACTTAGATTAAGGCCATCAGTCTAACTCTGTACTACAACAAACAAACATGGCTAAACCAAAAAACTTTTCGAAAATCACCAAAATAAAGCCATAAAAGCAATGAAACAGTGGTCATAGGAACTGTGACCGAATTTTCACAATAAACGACGTTAACAACATGTACCACCAAACTCTGCAGCCATAGCTGGCTACATGAGTCACTCCACAACAGTAGGGGCATCAGTCGGAGTATCAACATTTTTCAATGCACCTTTAAGATCAGCACACTAAATCAAAACACAGGTCATACTTTGCATACTTTGCATACTTTGCAGCGATCATCCGGAGCGAAACATTGTATTTTAGGCCACTAAATTGCAGTGGCAGCTAGGGGTGTACAACTCCTCTAGAGCAGTTTTGAGTGAAGATCTCACAGGTAGTGATTCAAGTTGCAGTCTTGCACATGAGGCAATGTGGGAAGAAAAGGAGAGGTGACAGTTGAGAATGAAACCAAGAATCCGATGCTTAGAGGCACGCGATTTTTTTCCCCAACTAAGAGAACTTCAGTTTCAGCGTTATTCATTTGAAGAGAATTTGCCGTAAGCCGGTTAGCAACTGCGGTCGAGACAGGAAGACAGGGTGGAAGTTGGATGTACGTCAGGTTGACCGAAACTGATATGAATGTGTATCATCTGCATATAAAATGGGCACTGTATACCAAAACTTGAGATGAGTTTGTCTAAATGAAGAGGACCTAGAATAGAGCCTTGTGGAACAGCATAGAGTAAAGGTTTGTTCGAGGAAGAAATACCGTTGATCACGACGTGATAAAGACTGATCAAGTGTCAAATGCAGAAGATGAATCTAGGAGAACGAGGTAAGAAAGAGTTCCAGAGTCAGCGGACAGGAGATGATCGTTAGAGGATGGCTGCTTGCGTTGTGGCCGAAACGTCGTGAGAATTGTATTATTTTATTATGTTTTATTTTTATTATTTTATTATCTCCCTTCTACGTGACTTTACCGAAAGAACCAAGAAGATAGAAACAAGAAGTAAAAGAATTTCAGTTGAGTGATTTTTCCGAAAACCTGACTGAACCTGATCATAGAGTTATGCGGAAGATAATTAATTAAACGATTGCATACAACGCGTTCGGTCGCCTTCGATGAGAAACGAAGATTTGAAACAGGGCGATAGTTTGCATGCATATCAAGATCAAGAGCCGAATGGCTCACAGGGTAAATCCTAATAAATTAAACTGAAACTGAAAACTGAAACTGGATCAAGAGATGGATTTGTGCGAACCGGGGCGATGGCTGCTACCTTGAGTGCCGATGGGAACACGAAAGAGCGTCGAGATTCATGAATAATTTTGGAAACAGTGGAATTAAAATAGGCGAACATGGTGTGATTCATGGCTGACGGTGCGTTTTTGTTTTTGAATAATGTTACCAATGTCGTTTTCAGAAACTAACGGTGGAAGGTGCAGGTAGGGAGGTTTAGATGAAGGCCGAAAAGCACAAGAGATGACACAGATGGGGTTATGATTTATGGTACGATATTTTGTACTTTTTCATGGGAAACACATTTCTCACACTAAACCACCAATGTAGATGCAGTGAAGGATTGTGTTTTTTTTCTTCCTGGAGAAGAGAATTCACCGTTTTGTATGATTTACTTGAGTCTCCCTCGTTGATCAGCCTGTAGGGTGGACGTTGAAGTGCCACTGACTGCCTCGTATCCATATTCTTAGGTTTTTTCGGTAAAGTCACGTAGGTAAAAAATTAATATTTATAAAAGTAAAATTAAAATAAAATCACGACATTTTGGAGGCAGCACAAGCTTCCGTCTTCAGGTGAAACCATCACAGCACGATTGCTGTATCAAGTAAATTATACGCTTGCTGTATCAAGTAAATGATACAGCAATCGTGCTGTGACGGTTCCACCTGAGGACGGAAGCTTGTGTTGCCTCCGAAACGTCGTGATTTTTATTCTATTTTTATTTTACTTTTATAAATATTAATTTTTTACCTACGTGACTTTACCGAAAAAACCTAAGAATATGGATACGAGGCAGTCGGTGGCACTTCAACGTCCACCCTACAGGCTGGTCAACGAGGGAGACTCAAGTAAATCATACAAAACGGTGAATTCTCTTCTCCAGGAAGAAAAAAAACACAATCCTTCACAAATACCTAAGAACATGAATCTTTGCAGTCACGAAATGCCTCGTATCCCTCGCCACCCCTCCCCCCCATGGTACCAGCCATAATAAACAATGACACTGTGCTTCCGGCTACAGCATCCCTGCGAAACGCCAAAACTAACCCCCCCGCGCGATGGTTAAATTGGTATACAAAGAGGTTTCCCGCGAAACGATAAGGGGCTGTCCATAAATGACGTCACGCGATTTTGGACGATTTTTAACCCCCCCCCCTCGTCACACGGCGTCACAAAAAGTCAGACCCCCCCCCCCTCAAATATGACGTCACAAAGCTCTGCCCCCCCCCCCCCAAAAAAAAAACTTTCCATTTTGAAAAGAAAACATGCTTCAAATCGCTTTAAACTATTGTCATTGTAGTGCGTATTTAATGTGGCGCTGCACTCTGATGTTGTAGGAGAAAACATTTATTAAAAAGTCTATTTAATTAAGTAGAACGTGTTGTCTATATTTATTTGAAGTTGCGCATTTTGACGTGACGTCACATTTCTCAACACCCCCCCCCCCCTCGTCACACATCGTCACAAATGTCTGACCCCCCCCCCCCCCCAGGTGTGTGACGTCATTTATGAACGGCCCCAAAGTGCACCTAGCCTGGCACAAACTGCATGCTAACGTCATCGCCACTTAGTGGTGGTGATTGGCGGCTGTTGTTGTTGCTGTGTGTGTTGGCGTGGTTCTGGCCACCCCAGGTGCGTGACGTCATTTATGGACGGCCCCATACACACTCACCCCATCACACAAAGATCCCACGGACTGTTGGGGCAAGTGCTGATAGTGAGTAGCATCTATGCAGGCCGGCACGGCACACAAAGGCATGGGTGGCCAGCACCACGCCATCACACACACACAACAACAACGACGACGACAGTCCCCAATCATCACCACTAAGTGACGATGACGTTAGCATGCAGTTTGTGCCAGGCTAGGTGCACTTTGAGGCCGTCGATAAATGACGTCACGCACCTGGGGGAGGGGGGGTCAGACATTTGTGACGAGGGGGGGGGGGGGGTTTGAGAAATGTGACGTCACATCAAAATGCGCAACTTTAAATAAATATAGACAACACGTTATACTTAATTAAGTATACTTTTTAATAAATGTTTTCACCAACAACATCAGAGTGCAACGGCACATTAAATACGCACTACAATGACAATAGTTTAAAGCATGTTTTTTTTGGGGATGGTGGGGGGGCAGAGCTTTGTGACGTCATATTTGAGGGGGGGTCTGACTTTTTGTGACGCCGTGTGACGAAGGGAGGGGGGGGGTCAAAATCGTCCAATGTCGCGTGACGTCATTTATGGACTGCCCCTTTGAGGTGATGGGATTCAAGTGTGAAAGGCTCGCTGCTGGCAGGAGGGTCAACCGAGATGACTGGCAGATGCACCACCTGTGCTCGCCACTGTGCCAACACACACACTGCACACACACACACTGCACACACTGCACCCACACACACACACTGCACACACACACTGCACACACTGCACACACACACTGCACACACACACACTGCACCCACACACACTGCACCACACACACACACACTGCACACACACACTGCACACACTGCACACACACACTGCACACACACACACTGCACCCACACACACTGCACCCACACACACACACACTGCACCCACACACTGCACCCACACACTGCACCCACACACACTGCACCCACACACACTGCACCCACACACACTGCACCCACACACACTGCACCCACACACACTGCACCCACACTGCACCCACACACTGCACCCACACACTGCACCCACACACTGCACCCACACACTGCACCCACACACTGCACCCACACACTGCACCCACACACACACTGCACACACACACTGCACCCACACACACACACTGCACACACACACTGCACACACACACTACACCCACACACACACTGCACCCACACACACACTGCACCCACACACTGCACACACACACACACTGCACCCACACACACACTGCACCCACACACACACTGCACCCACACACACACACACACTGCACCCACACACTGCACCCACACACTGCACCCACACACTGCACCCACACACTGCACCCACACACTGCACCCACACACTGCACCCACACACACACTGCACCCACACACACACTGCACTCACACACTGCACCCACACACACACTACACCCACACACACACACTGCACCCACACACTGCACACACACACACACACTGCACCCACACACACACTGCACCCACACACACACACACTACACCCACACACACACTGCACCCACACACTGCACCCACACACACACACACTGCACACACACACTACACCCACACACACACTACACCCACACACACATTGCACACACACACACTCACACGCACCCACACACACACTGCACCCACACACACACTGCACACACACACACACTGCACACACACACACACACATTGCACACACACACACTCACACGCACACACACACTGCACACACACACACACTTCACACACACTTCACACACACTTCACTACACACACAATTCACACACACTTCACACACACACACTGCACACACAATTCACACACACTTCACACACACACTGCACACACAATTCACACACACAATTCACACACACTGCACACACAATTCACACACACTTCACACACACACACTTCACACACAATTCACACACACTTCACACACACACACTGCACACACAATTCACACACACTTCACACACACACACTGCACACACAATTCACACACACTTCACACACACACACTGCACACACACACACTGCACACACCACACACACACACACACACCGTCACACGGCAGCATACCACACCAAACACCCACAATATAGCTGTTAGTGAACACCTATTATTGGGGTGGGTGGCCAGCACCACGCCCGACCGCCTTTGTCTCCTCAGTGGCGATGTTTACACACTCATTTGAGGCTGAGTCTACCAAGGGGAGGCCCATGACCGGTTCAGATAATCGTCAAAAGTGTCGGCCGTGTGTGGGAATCGAACTCGGGTCACCTGGTTCGTAGCGCAGTGCGCTAGCCATTGCACCACCGCTCCCCATAATCACACCACACACACATCACCCACCGCATCACAAAACACAGATGGGACCTCACCAAACACCCCACACACCACACCATCACCACAACATCATGCCGCCATACCAAATATCGCGACACCAAACACCGCCACACCGTTTTCACGCCAATTTCCACCACACCATTCCCATCATACCATTGCCGGACCAAATCTCACCACACCATGCCCATCACACCATTTTCACCACACCAGTTTCCAACACACCACCCTCACCGCACCAAATCTCACCACACCATACCCATCGCACCAAATCTCACCACACCAGTTTCCCGACACACCCCTCTCACCGCACCAAATCTAACCACACCACCCTCACCGCACCAAATATCAACACACCATTCCCACCACACTATTTTCACCACACCAGTTTCCGACACACCTCCCTCACCGCACCAAATCTCACCACTCCATGCCCACCGCTCCATTCCTGCCACACCCCGCACATGCATCCAGTGCAGTACTGCATGTTGACCACGGGGAGATGTCGCGATGGTGACATCAGCTCGTGTGCAGGTGCTGCGTGGATCGTGAACACATCGCGGGCTCGTGAGAGCTGGCGGTGGACTGGGGCAGGAGGCCTTCATCCAGCAGTGGATTGACGATGGCTGATGATGGAGGTGGTGACGTAGAACATCTCCCTCCACTTACGGGGCTCACTGCGCAAAGGAGACCTGAACCAGGCAGGGCCCCCCCCTCCCAGGGTCCCCTCCCCCCAGGGTCCCCCCCCCCTCCCAGGGTCCCCCCCCCTCCCAGGGTCCCCTCCCAGGGCCCCCCCCCCCCTCCCTTCCCTCGAGTCCTCCCCTCTCCTCGCCGGGTAATGCATCTAGGCAAGGCCGCGGTCGGAATCGCGGCCTATGAAGGTGGTGCCCCCCACCCCACCCCTCACTCTCGTTCCCTCTCGTCCCCCTTCCCCCGCTGGGTCCCCGCTGGGTCCCGCTGGGTCCCCGCGGTCAGCAAGGGAGTGGGGAGCGGGGAGAGACTCACCCTGAACACGAAGAAATGTTTCACTTTCGCCTCCTTGGCCGCGGTCCTCGGCCCCGGGGTGATGGTCTCGACGCGAAGCCTCGTCACCGTGGAGACCACGGTCCCCCGCGGGCCGCACGGGACCCCCAGGACCCCAACGCCCCCACGCCAAGGGGACCGCTCGGGCTCCCCTTCGGGATCGGTGATGGCGAGCCGCAGCGAGCTGGCGTGGAACGGGGGCTCCTCCGCCTCCAGGAGACCCCGGCAAGGGGGTCCCGTCAGCTCCGAGTCGCTGCCCAGGTCGATGTCAAGTTCGGGGGTTCGCAGCTGAGGGGGTCCGGACCCCGACATCGCGGCCGCGAGACGAGCAGCGTGAGGTGTGCAGGTGACGACGGGGATCTCTCTCCCCTACGGGATGACGCGGTGACAGAGTGCGCCCAATAGGCGTACACACGGGGCGCTTTTACAGAGTGCACCCAATGGGTGTCCACACGAGGCGCTTTTACAGAGTGCACCCAATAGGTGTTCACACGAGGCGCTTTTACAGAGTGCACCCAATGGGTGTCCACACGAGGCGCTTTTACAGAGTGCACCCAATAGGTGTCCACACGTGGCGCTTTTACAGAGTGCACCCAATGGGTGTCCACACGAGGCGCTTTTACAGAGTGCACCCAATAGGTGTCTACACGGGGCGCTTTTACAGAGTGCACCCAATAGGCGTACACACGGGGCGCTTTTACAGAGTGCACCCAATGGGTGTCCACACGAGGCGCTTTTACAGAGTGCACCCAATAGGTGTTCACACGGGACACTTTTACAGAGTGCACCCAATAGGCGTACACACGGGGCGCTTTTACAGAGTGCACCCAATGGGTGTCCACACGTGGCGCTTTTACAGAGTGCACCCAATAGGTGTCTACACGGGGCGCTTTTACAGAGTGCACCCAATGGGTGTTCACACGAGGCGCTTTTACAGAGTGCACCCAATGGGTGTCCACACGGGACACTTTTACAGAGTGCACCCAATAGGCGTACACACGGGGCGCTTTTACAGAGTGCGCCCAATGGGTGTCCACACGAGGCGCTTTTACAGAGTGCACCCAATAGGTGTTCACACGGGACACTTTTACAGAGTGCACCCAATAGGCGTACACACGGGGCGCTTTTACAGAGTGCACCCAATGGGTGTCTACACGGTGCACTTTTACATAGTGCACCCAATGGATGTACCTACGGGGCGTTTTTACAGAGTGCACCCAATGGGTGTCTACACGGTGCACTTTTACATAGTGCACCCAATGGGTGTTCACACGGGGCGCTTTTACAAAGTGCACCCAATGGGTGTTCACACGGGGCGCTTTTACAAAGTGCACCCAATGGACATCCACACGTGGCGCTTTTACAGAGTGCACCCAATGGGTGTCTACACGTCGCGCTTTAACAGAGGGCACCCAATGGGTGTACACACGGGGCGCTTTAACAGAGGGCACCCAATGGGTGTTCACACAGGGCACTTTTACAGAGTGCACCCAATAGGCGTACACACGAGGCGCTTTTACAGAATACACCCAATGGACATCCACAGGTGGCGCTTTTACAGAGTGCACCCAATGGGTGTTCACACGGGGCGCTTTTACAGAGTGCACCCAATAGGTGTCCACACGGGGCGCTTTTACAGAGTGCACCCAATGGGTGTTCACACGAGGCGCTTTTACAGAGTGCACCCAATGGGTGTACACACGAGGCGCTTTTACAGAGTGCACCCAATGGGTGTACACACGTGGCGCTTTTACAGAGTGCACCCAATGGGTGTCCACACGGGGCGCTTTTACAGAGTGCACCCAATGGGTGTTCACACGGGGCGCTTTTACAGAGTGCACCCAATGGGTGTTCACACGGGGCGCTTTTACAGAGTGCACCCAATAGGTGTCCACACGGGGCGCTTTTACAGAGTGCACCCAATGGGTGTTCACACGGGGCGCTTTTACAGAGTGCACCCAATGGGTGTTCACACGGGGCGCTTTTACAGAGTGCACCCAATAGGTGTCCACACGGGGCGCTTTTACAGAGTGCACCCAATGGGTGTTCACACGAGGCGCTTTTACAGAGTGCACCCAATGGGTGGTCACACGAGGCGCTTTTACAGAGTGCACCCAATGGGTGTACACACGTGGCGCTTTTACAGAGTGCACCCAATGGGTGTCCACACGGGGCGCTTTTACAGAGTGCACCCAATGGGTGTCCACACGAGGCGCTTTTACAGAGTGCACCCAATGGGTGTCTACGCGTGGCGCTTTTACAGAGTGCACCCAATGGGTGTTCACACGTGGCGCTTTTACAGAGTGCACCCAATTGGTGTTCACACGGTGCGCTTTTACACAGTGCACCCAATGGACATTGTGTGCACTCTGGCGCTGCGGTGGCGAGATGCCAACTACCCTCGCCTGGTCTGCAGGAGGTCGTTGGTCCGTTCTCGACCCTGACGATGCTTCCTTTGGTAATAGGTTTTTACCCTTTCAACTGGTACAAAAACTGACACCTTTATACAAGGCATCATGTTTGCAATAACCACAACACAAGCAGTCAAAATGCAAACAAAAATAAATAACTCTGATGATGATAATGATATGCACTGTCCTTGAAGTTGATTGGTCTACACCCGAGACAGCTTTTCTTAGAGCCTAGTCTCCATTGGTGTTGGACCAGATGACGCCAAAAGGCGTACAACTCAAAGACAGCGCACTATCAGAGTATTGAGTGCATATCATTATCATCATCAGAGTTGTTTATTTTTGTTTGCATTTTGACTGCTTGTGTTGTGGTTATTGCAAACATGATGCCTTGTATAAAGGTGTCAGTTTTTGTACCAGTTGAAAGGGTAAAAACCTATTACTATATTTTGCCACTGGTAAAGGAGGTCTCATAGTGATGCCTCCTATATATTTGGAGTTTGAATATTCGCCCCATGGTCGCGTGGATTTTTCTCCGAACCCTCTGGTTTTTCCCTCCACATTTCAAATCAACACGCGTGTACAGTATTTTGCTGCAGTGCATTGCCACGTGTATGATATTCACCTCGTTGAGCTGTCATTTGTGGCCAGTTCGCTACGTAGCTCAGTGGGCCTTACTTGGTAAAATGAAAAAAAAGTTAAACTCTGAACTAAAACTAAACAATTAGTTTTTATTTGACCAGGTAAGGCCCACTCATCTATATAGCTCTTTTTCAGAAGCGACCTGGCCACAAATGATAGTCCAATAAAGTGCCTTATTATCATCGTGTATGGCAGCCAACTACTCTAAACGATTGATGTTGATTCTAAATGTGGATGGGGAAAATCGTAAGATACAGGAGAAAAATCCACGCGACCACGGAGAGAGAGACACACCGCAAACTCCAAATATACAGCAGCAGGGGTCAGGGTCGGGGTCGAACTCACGACCTCTTGCGTACCAGGCGAGGTAGTTAACATCTCGCCGCTGTGATGATGAGAGACACGCAAACTCCAAATATACAGCAGCAGCAGGCATCAGGGTCGGGATCGAACCCACGACCCCCTGTAGACCAGGCGAGGTAGTTAACATCTCGCCGCCGTTCGGATGGCCGGAATTGATGCGTGTAGAGACCGGATGCTGGCATTGGTTTGAAACTTATTGCAATAAACTGTGAAATGTTGATAGACCTCGGCCGACCGAGAAATCTGTCTGGGTTTGGTCACTCACGCGCTCACCAGCTCACTAACCATCTCCACTCACCCACTAACCCGCTCACCCACTAACCCACTCACCCACTCGCTCATTCATTCTCCAAGTCGCCCGGTAAGTCACCCACGAACTCACTCACTTAAATCGCCCACCCGTTTCATCCACCCACTCCTCACTTTCATCATTCACTCGTTCATTTGCTGCGAGCCGCTCAATTACTCACCCACGACGGTGGCCACCTGCCTTGGTGAACCTCGCAGTGCTCCCTGGGAAACACGCCCGGGGCTTGGTCAGTGAGAGGGGTGGGGAGCAGCCCACACCTTGCCCACCACCACCAGTACCACCACCACCACTACCACCACCACTACCACTACCACCACCACCTAACACCTAGTAGGCAGAGGTCGCAAACGGGTTTTGATTCCTTACCCGTACCCGGCCGCACCAGGGTCGCAAACGGGTACCCGTACCCGGCCGGGTACGGGTACCCGTACCCTACCCGAAATGAGTGACAAACGGTGACTCACCGGTGACTCACGGCCTACCCGTACCCGTACCCAGCCGCACCAGGGTCGCAAACGGGTACCCCGTACCCGTACCCGGCTGGGTACGGGTAGCCGGGTATCGGGTAGGGTACGGGTATCAGGTACCCGGTTGCGACCTCTGCTAGTAGGCCTTCGCGACCAATATTATCCATGCTAGAAGGGTTTTTTGGGTTAGATCGCGTAAATATCTAAATGTGTCGTTCAATTCGCCACCACCCGACACAGCCAATTAGCAAGGCTTGTCACGTAAACAGAACGTGGCCAATTCGTGACTCGTACAGCACTAGCCGGTTGTGTGTTGGAGAGAACACCCACAACGTTTACAATTAAAATCTGGCTGTCGCCTGATGAAGCTGGTTGTAATTACTGGTGAAACGTCGTACTCAGATTGTAAATGTTGTGGCTTGGCTCTCCAACACACCGGTTAGTGCTGTACTAGTACACTACACTATACACTACACTATACACTACACTACTATACACTACACTATATACTACACACTAGTGCTGTTCTAGTAACGAATTGGCACGTTCTGTTTACGTGACAAGCCTTGCTAATTGGCTGTGTCGGGTGGTGGCGAGTTGAACGACACATTTAGATATTTACGCGATCTAACCCAAAAACCTCTATTGCGGATACCAAACACAAAGTACCCCCCGTATAGCCTCAACACACTGTTGGGGCAAGTGCTGTTAGCGAGTAGCACCTACGAAGGCCAGAACGGCACACGAGGGGGTGGGTGGCCAGCACCACGCCCAGCCGCCTTTGTCTCCCCAATGGCGATGACTTTACGCACCGCACCAGGTACTCATTTATGTCTGAGTCGACCTAGGGGAGGCCCAGAACCGGTACAGAGAATCGTCACTGTGGTTGGCCGGGAATCGAACTCGGGTCGCCGGGTTCGTAGCGCAGCCAGCTAACCGCTACTACACTACCGCTCCCCTATTACGGATACCATCACCACCATCGCCACCACCACCATCACCACCACCACCACCATCACCACCATCATCACCACCACCATCATCACCATCACCACCACCACCATCACCACCACCATCACCACCACCACCATCATCACCACCACCATCATCACCATCACCACCACCACCATCACCACCACCATCACCACCACCACCATCACCACCACCATCACCACCATCATCATCACCATCACCACCACCACCATCCCCACCATCACCACCACCACCATCACCACCACCACCACCATCCCCACCATCACCACCACCACCATCACCACCACCACCACCATCCCCACCATCACCACCATCACCACCATCACCACCACCACCATCACCACCACCACCACCATCATCACCACCATCACCACCACCATCATCACCACCACCACCATCACCACCACCACCATCACCACCACCACCATCACCACCACCATCACCACCATCACCATCACCACCATCACCACCACCACCACCATCCCCACCATCACCACCACCACCATCACCACCACCGTGATACAGCGACAGGGTCCGGGCACGGGAACTGAGTACAAAAGGCGTATCTTTTTATTTGGTCCGCGCTGGACTCCCGGTCCTGCGGAAACTCGCGGGACTCGACACCGCGCAGCGAGAACACAACACTCAACGGCGAATCCGGACAAACCCGCCAGAGGTGGGTGGGGGGAGGGGGGCGGTACGGATCGAGTCCTGTGCGAGGCCACTCCGTGGTAAGGAAGACGACGACCCGAGGAGTCATCGCGGGCCAGGGGTGGGATGTTGGTCCTCACCTAGGCTCTGCCACCTGTCCGGAGAGCTGGCGTCTGTGTTTGGGGGGCGGGAGAATTTGGTTGAATTCTTACCGCAGGAGACTGCACGGTTACCGATGGTCGACCTCGTGCTGACGGAGAGATCTGTCTGTGGTTCGTTCTGCTGTGGGGAAGCTGGTGGGCCCTCACCCTTGCGATAGGCGAGCGCGCCCCACGAGTATTTCCAGAATGACCCGTGCCCAGATGGGACACCCAGGTGGATGCTCGCCACGTGGATTGTCCCCCAGATGAAAAGTCGAATGCCAATTATCCGGCGAGGCGACTGTACAGATTGAACGCCCTCATCCCAAATGCTCAGATGGACTGGACATCCACGTACCAACCAACCAGATGTCTAACCAGATGGGAGTGGACATCTACAAAGCAACCCATCAGAGAGCTAACTGAATGTGAAAGGAGTTATCAGCTCGTCGGACAGATACCAAGTGCAGTGGAGTTATTCAATTTGGGTACAATGCGTATCGGTCATCGCGCCCCCCCCCCCCGCCACCCCGTACTGGCAGCAGACGAATGCCCGCCTCGCAGGGCCGGATTCCGAGGTCGCCGCGTGGCGCACGGAGACAGCTGACACTGGGGGTGCCCTTTCCAAACAACGAAGACGGAGATGACGGAGAGCTACAACGAACGCAAATCGTCGCGACAGGTATCATGATAGAGGTATCCCAGATGGACGACCAGATGTCTGATTTCCAGGAAACCAGATGGACAACCAGATGCATGTGATCCAGATGGACAACCAGATGCAAGTGATCCAGATGGACAACCAGATGTATGTGGTCCAGGAAACCAGATGGACAACCAGATGTGATCCAGGAAACCAGATGGACAACCGGATGAGTGACAACCAGAGGTACCCCAGATGGACAACCAGATGCATGTGATCCAGGAAAATTGATGTACAACCGGATGTGGATGCTAGCCAGAGGTACTCCAGATGGACGACCAGCAGTTATCTGTCTTCGTGGTAACCAGATTGATACCCGGACGCGAGCGCGAGCCACAGGTACCCCGGATTATTTGTTTGTCCAGATATCGCGACCATATCTGGACAAGGCAGTCGGATGGACACAACCAGACAGGCTTCCGCCTCAACATCGTGGGACCCGACGTTGTCCGTCGCCGCCCGCCGCATCGAGCGTCTGCCCTCGCAGGCTCCGCGAGTCCCGGAGAATCGACTCTCAGAACAATATTGTTGGGGGTTTCTTTCTCTCTCGCTTTCTTATACTCGTATAGACACTGGCAGCGTTGGAGCATCGAAGCACGATACAGGGGGTGGGGGACTAGCGCGGTCTCCCACGCGGGCGCAGCAAGCGAGGGAGGGGGGGGGGCGGTCAAGTAGCTACCGAGTGCGCAGTCGGTGCAATCGCACCGGGGCTCCACGGGGGGAGGTGGTGAGGGGGGTGGGGAGGTGGTGAGGGGGGGGGCGAGGTGCCAGGCTTACGAAGAGGCTTGCGGGGGAGGGGGTGTAATATGGGACAGGGATGGGGGGTGGGCGGGGTGGGGTCACCCCCCCCCCTCGGACCCCTGACTCTAGGCCGTTGTCCTGACCCTAAGCTAGCCCAGCCCAGCACCTCAAGTGCACAGTCAGGACCCAGACCCCCTGGAGAAAGGGGACCTGCAGAGCCACGATCCAACCTGACCCTCATCCCATCGGAACCCCCGGGGTTAACAAGAGGATGTTAGGCGCTTGCGTGCAGTCTTTGGCATAGTGAGTGGATAGGGGGGAGGGGGATACGAGGGAGACGCGGGGAGACGCGGGGAGACGCAGGGAGACACAAGGAGACAGGGGGAGACACGGGTGAGACACGGGGATAAATGGGGAGATCCAGGGAGACACGGGAAGACATGCGGGAGATACTGGGAGACACAAGGAGACACGGGAAGACACTGGGAGATAACGGGGAGACACGGGAAGACACTGGGAGATAACGGAGACATGGGGAGATAACGGGGAGACATGGGCAGACACGGGGAGACACCAATCCAGGGACTAATACATTGCATAGGACCACTGCATGTATGTGTACACGTGTTACTGTGCGTGTGTGTGTACAGGTGTTACTGTGTGTGTACACGTGTTAATGTGTGTGGGTGTGTGTACACGTGTGTGTACGTGTATGTAATGTGGGTCCAACAAATTATCCCCCATAGGATCGGCCTGTGTGTGTGTGCATCTCTGTATATCTTGTGTGTGTGTGTGAGTGTGTGTATGTGAGTGTGTGTATGTGTGTGTATGTGTGTGTATGTATGTGAGTGTGTGTATGTGAGTGTATGTGTGTGTATGTATGTGAGTGTATGTGAGTGTATGTGTATGTATGTATGTGAGTGTGTGTGTGAGTGTGTATGTGAGTGTGTGTATGTGAGTGTGTGTATGTGAGTGTGTGTGTATGTGAGTGTGTGTATGTGAGTGTGTGTATGTGAGTGAGTGTGTGTATGTGAGTGTGTGTATGTATGTGAGTGTGTATGTATGTGAGTGTGTGTATGTGTGTGTATGTGTGTGTATGTATGTGAGTGAGTGTATGTGTGTGTATGTATGTGAGTGTGTGTATGTGAGTGTATGTGTATGTATGTATGTGAGTGTGTGTGTGAGTGTGTATGTGAGTGTGTGTATGTGAGTGTGTGTATGTGAGTGTGTGTGTATGTGAGTGTGTGTATGTGAGTGTGTGTATGTGAGTGAGTGTGTGTATGTGAGTGTGTATGTATGTGAGTGTGTGTATGTGTGTGTATGTGTGTGTATGTATGTGAGTGTGTGTATGTGTATGTGAGTGTATGTGTGTGTATGTATGTGAGTGTGTGTATGTGAGTGTATGTGTGTGTATGTATGTATGTGAGTGTGTGTGTGAGTGTGTTTATGATGAGAGAGGCTGTGGGCCAGCCAGACCGGGCCGCGCCTGCAGCCGCGAGTCGCTGCACTGGAAGCAGAGGATGTGGCCGTCCAGCGGGAAGCAGCCCCTCTCCTTGCCCTCCGAGGGGGACAGCACCAGCCCGCAGTCCTGCGTCACGGGGACACGCCGGAGACACACGGGGGACACGCAGAGACACACGGAGACACACACGGGGACACGCACGGGGACACGCGCGGAGACACACGGGGGACACACAGAGACACACGGGGGACACACAGCGACACACAGACACACGGGGACACGCACGGGGACACACACGGGGACACACACGGGGACACACGGGGGACACACAGAGACACACGGAGACACACGGAGACACACGGGGACACGCACGGGGACACACACGGGGACACACACGGGGACACACGGGGGACACACAGAGACACACACGGGGACACACGGGGACACACGGGGAGACAAACAGCGACACACACGGGGAGACACACGGGGACACACAGAGACACACACGGGGACACACGGGGACACACACGGGGACACACACGGAAATACACGGGGAGACACACAGAGACACACACGGGGACACACGGGGACACACGGGGAGACAAACAGCGACACACACGGGGAGACACACGGGGACACACAGAGACACACACGGGGAGACACACGCCGAGACACACGGGAGACACACAGCGACACACATGGGGACACGCACGGAGACACACAGAGACACACGGGGAGTCAACAAACTGCTGGGGCAAGTGCTGCTAGCGAGTAGCACCTCATGAAGGCCGGCACGGCACACGAGGGGGTGGGTGGCCAGAGGGGTGGTGAGCAGCCCACACCGTGCCCACCACCACCACTACCACCACCACCACCTAACACCTAGTAAGCAGAGGTCGCAAACGGGTTTTTATTCCCGGCCGGGTACGGGTACCCGTTTGCGACCCTGGTGCGGCCGGGTACGGGTACGGGTAGGCCGTGAGTCACTGGTGAGTCACCGTTTGTCACTCATTTCCCAACGTCTTGTCTCTTCTCACAATTCAAGTTCCTAGAATCAACCCACCCGCGCCTGCAACATGGCTTCATCCCAGAGGTCGCAATCAGGTACCCGTACCCGTTTGCGACCCTGGTGCGGCCGGGTACGGGTAAGGAATCAAAACCCGTTTGCGACCTCTGCTGTATGGACGAGGGGGCGGCATCGGCCTCTTGGTGACGTCCCGATGCGATGGGTGACTCCACCAGCGGTGCCTTCGACGAGGAAGAGGAGGAATGTCGTAGCCAGGAGGTGGTGCGATTGATGTTCGGTTCTCGAACGAGGAGGTGTTTATTGTCTTGGACGTCCACGTTGTTCCACTCCGTTCACACAGCAGCAGCAGCAGAAGAGCAATCCCAGGAGGCATTGCGGTGGCTAGGAGATGTTAACTCCCTCGCCTGGTATGCAGGAGGTCGTGGGTTCGATCCCGACCCCTGACGCCTGCTGCTATATATTTGGAGTTTGTGTGTCTCTCTCATCATCATCATCAGGGTGGCTAGGAGATGTTAACTCCCTCGCCTGGTATGCAGGAGGTCGTGGGTTCGATCCCGACCCTGACGCCTGCAGCTTTATATTTTGAGTTTGCGTGTCTCTCTCTTTCATCATCATCACGGTGGCTAGGAGATGTTAACTCCCTCGCCTGGTGTACAGGAGGTCGTGGGTTCGATCCCGACCCTGACGCCTGCAGCTGTATATTTGGAGTTTGTGTGTCTCTCTCTTTCCACGCGTGAATTATTTCTCTGAGCCCTCCGGGTTTTTCCCTCCGACATTTAGAATCGACGTCACGCGCTCAGAGTATTTGGCTGCTGTACATTTCCACGTGATGACGATAACACTGGTCAACACACTTTTCTTGGCATAAGATATTCCAACGGTTTTAAGGTAATTTTGGAGTGCTGATTCCAAATCTGGCATCAGTTTTTGTTAATCACATCAGGTTTTTGAGATATCAAATATTGCATTTTCAATGAAAACTGCAGAAGAAAAGTATTAAATAAATGTGGATATCTACATAAAATTATATTATAAACACACTATCCTAAAAATACAGCACCATATTTTAACACGAAAGCAGTCACTGCCTCGCAACAACTTGCAATCATAAGTGACAGAGTTAATTTCGGGTAAAATCAATGAAAATGGGGTATGCCGATAGCATAAAATGAGATGTGATAGAGCAAATCTGACATCAGATTTGGAATCAGCACCCTGAAATTAGTCTAGAACAGCTGCAAAAGTCCAGGCCAGAAAAAAATGTTTTTTTTTTGTTGACCAGTGTAAGCCACCTCGTGGAGCTATCATCTGTCATGGCCAGGTCACTTCTGAAAAATATCTACAGAGCTCAGCAGGAACTTACCTGGTAAATAAATAAATACAAATCTGGGTGGTGGGGAGCGGTGGCGCAGCGGTTAACGGGCGAACCTGGCGACCCGAGTTCCATTCCCGCTCACGGCAACCACCTCAAAATCTGAACCAGGCGGTGTGGGGGGTGGGGGGGGAGTGGCGCGCCAACAGCACTTGCCCCAGTGAGGCCGCGCAGGCTACGCGGGGGACCTTTGCCCGCGCTCACCTCGCACTTGTAGCAGGCGACGTGGAAGCTGCGGTCGAGCGCCACGACGCGCAGCGTCTCCTTCTCGCCGGGCGCCGGCACGATGGCCTCGCCGCACACCGAGCAGCGCGGGGCAAACTTCCTGCACACACCACACGCACCGCACGCACCGCACGCACCATGAACACCGCACGTACCACACGCACTACACACACACGCACCACACGCACCACACGCACACGCACACACCGCACGCACCACACGCACAGCACGCACCGCACACACCGCACGCACCACACACACGCACACATGCACCACACACACCGTAAACAATGCGCACAATGCCACACGCACCGCGCCTTACACACCACACAGACGCACCACACACAAGCACCACTCCGTACACACCGCACTGCACAAATGCACCGCACCGTACACACCACACACATGCACCGCACCGTACACACCACACCGCACACATGCACCGCATCATACACACCGTGCACTGCACACACCACACACAAGCACCGCACCATACACTCCACACCGCACACATGCACCGCACCGTACACACCACACCGCACCATACACTCCACACCGCACACATGCACCGCACCATACACTCCACACCGCACACATGCACTCCACACCGTACACACCACACCGCACCATACACTCCACACCACACACATGCACCGCACCATACACTCCACACCGCACACATGCACCGCACCGTACACACCACACCACACACATGCACCGCACCATACACTCCACACCACACACATGCACCGCACCATACACTCCACACCGCACACAAGCACCGCACAGTACACACCACACCGCACCATACACTCCACACCACACACATGCACCGCACCATACACTCCACACCGCACACAAGCACCGCACAGTACACACCACACCGCACCATACACTCCACACCGCACACATGCACCGCACCATACACTCCACACCGCACACATGCACCGCACCGTACACACCACACCGCACCATACACTCCACACCGCACACATGCACCGCACCATACACTCCACACCGCACACAAGCACCGCACAGTACACACCACACCGCACCATACACTCCACACCGCACACATGCACCGCACCATACACTCCACACCGCACACAAGCACCGCACAGTACACACCACACCGCACCATACACTCCACACCGCACACATGCACCGCACCATACACACCACACCGCACACATGCACCGCACCGTACACACCACACCGCACCATACACTCCACACCGCACACATGCACCGCACCGTACACACCACACCGCACCATACACTCCACACCGCACACATGCACCGCACCGTACACTCCACACCGCACACATGCACCGCACCATACACACCACACCGCACACATGCACCGCACCGTACACACCACACCGCACCGTACACTCCACACCGCACACATGCACCGCACCATACACTCCACACCGCACACATGCACCGCACCATACACACCACACCGCACACATGCACCGCACCGTACACTCCACACCGCACCGTACACTCCACACCGCACACATGCACCGCACCATACACTCCACACCGCACCGTACACTCCACACCGCACACATGCACCGCACCATACACTCCACACCGCACACATGCACCGCACCGTACACACCACACCGCACACATGCACCGCACCATACACTCCACACCACACACATGCACCGCACCATACACTCCACACCGCACACATGCACCGCACCATACACTCCACACCACACACATGCACCGCACCATACACTCCACACCGCACACATGCACCGCACCATACACTCCACACCGCACACATGCACCGCACCGTACACACCACACCGCACACATGCACCGCACCGTACACTCCACACCGCACACATGCACCGCACCATACACTCCACACCGCACCGTACACTCCACACCGCACACATGCACCGCACCATACACTCCACACCGCACACATGCACCGCACCATACACTCCACACCGCACACATGCACCGCACCATACACTCCACACCGCACACATGCACCGCACCATACACTCCACACCGCACACATGCACCGCATCGTAAGCGGCCGTTATCCACTAGGGGTCGCTATCCGCCAGGGCTGGTGCGAGTGAATGGAGCTTGCACGTTCTGCCCCTGTCCCACACGGCGGCTTTCCTCTGGATTCTCAATTCTCTTCCCGTAGCTGATCGCACGTTGTGAACGGCTATCGGCCAAAAAAAAACGTCCCCCAACGCCGAGACATCATCCCCTGCAAAGTAAACTCTAGAGGGTTCACACAGCGGCAGCATCGCCCCCTACCGATACAACCTGGCAGGACCCTCCCGAACCAAGGGGCTCTTGAGACTCGGCAAAGCCTTCCTGGGTGAACACGCGGAGTGATGATGCTGATGATGATGATGCGAGCGAGGCCTTCCTGCTTCTCGGCTGTGTGATCGTGCGGGGATCGTGGTTGTGTGTGGTTGTGGTGATCTTGGTGGTGGTGGTGGTGATCGTGGTGGTGGTGGTCCCGGTGATCGTGGTTGTGTGTGGTTGTGGTGACTGTGGTGGTCCTGGTGATCGTGGTTGTGTGTGGTTGTGGTGATCTTGGTGGTGGTGGTGATCGTGGTGATCGTGGTCCCGGTGATCGTGGTTGTCCGTGGTTGCGGTGACCGTGGTGGTCCTGGTGATCGTGGTGGTGGTGGTCGTGGACCTGGTGATCGTTGTGGTGGACCTGGTGATCGTGGTAGTGGTGGTGATCGTGGTGGTCCCGGTGATCGTGGTTGTCCGTGGTGGCGGTGACCGTGGTGGTCCCGGTGATCGTGGTTATGTGATTGCAGTGACCGTGGTGGTCCTGGTGATGGTGGTTGTATGATTGCGGTCATCGTGGTTGCGCGACCACGATCGCGGTGATCGTGGTGATCGTGGTGATCACGGTTGTGCGACGGTGGCGGCCGCGGCGGCGGCTGTGCGGTTTGCCTGTGGAAATCCTCGAGGCAGTGCACGCGGTTGGCGGAGCACACGGTGAAGGGAACGCCGTCCAGGCTCGTGCCGCACTCGGAGCACGCGAAGCACGCCGGGTGGAAGGCGCGCCCCGTGGCGTGCAGGATGCGGTTCACGATGGCCTCGCCGCACACGCTGCAGCGCTCCAGCGTCTCCTGTCGCGCGGGGACACGGGGGAGCGCACGGGGACACGCGCAGGGGAAACACGGGGGGGGGGGACATCAGGACAAGCAAGGGGGAGACACACAGCGAGACATGGGGAGACGCACGGGGAGTGCGGTGTGTCAACATCAGCAGGAGGGAGGCAGCATCAGCCCTGATTGTGTGATCCTGGCTCTGACCCCGGCTCTGACCCCGACTGTGACCCCGACTGTAACCCCAACTACGACCCCGACTGTGACCCCGGCTGTGACCACGACTGTGACCCCGGCTGTGACCCTGGCTGTGACCAACTGTGACCCCGACTGCGACCCCAACTGTGACCCCGACCCCGACTGCGACCCCAACTGTGACCCCGACCCCGACTTTGACCCCAGCTGTGACCGACTGTGACCCCAACTGTGACCCCGGCTGTGACCCAGCTGTGACCCCGATTGTGACCCCGACTGTGACCCCGACTGCGAC
This sequence comes from Lampetra fluviatilis, assembly GCF_964198595.1. Classification (NCBI taxonomy): domain Eukaryota; kingdom Metazoa; phylum Chordata; class Hyperoartia; order Petromyzontiformes; family Petromyzontidae; genus Lampetra; species Lampetra fluviatilis. The sequence goes on from NC_136310.1 coordinate 9,690,828, forward strand.
CCCGACTGCGACCCCAACTGTGACCCCGGCTGTGACCCGGCTGTGACCCCGACTGTGACCCCGACTGTGACCCCGACTGTAACCCCGGCTGTGACCCGGCTGTGACCCAGTGACCCCGGCTGTGACCCTGCGGGTGACCCCGGCCGCCGGGGGCTGACCAGGTAGCAGGCCTCGCACAGGTGTCCCACGCCGGGCGTGCTGTAGAAGGGCAGCCCCTGCAGGCGCCGGGCGCAGGTGGCGCACGTGAAGCAGTGGACGTGGTGCAGCCGCTGCTCCGCCACGCAGCCCTCGCCACTCACGGGCAGCCCGCACGACACGCACACCCCTAGACGCACCAGCGCACAGGTCAATACCACACCCATACACGCACCGCACAGGTCAATACCACATGCACGCCACGCACACCCATACACGCACCACACAGCGCACCAGCGCACAGATCAATACCACACCCCTACACGCACACACCCAACACGCACCGCACCAGCGCACAGATCAATACCACACCCCTACACGCACACACCCAACACGCACCGCACCAGCGCACAGATCAATACCACACCCCTACACGCACACACCAAACACGCACCGCACCAGCGCACAGATCAATACCACACCCCTACACGCACCGCACAGCGCACCAGCGCACAGATCAATACCACACCCCTACACGCACACACCCCTACACGCACCAGCGCACCAGCGCACAGATCAATACCACATGCCGACACGCACACCCCTACACGCACCACACCAGCGTGTGTCACCACACCACTCCCACCGCACCACAAGCCTTACTGCGCCACCAGTGCCACCACAGAGATTGATACCGTACTCGCACTGCATACGGGCCTGCACACCGCACCACACCACCACACACCACCACACACAACCACACCGCACCACACCACCACACTGTCACACACAACCACACCACCACACATAGCCCACCATCACACATGACCACACACCACTACGCACTACACACAGTGCACAACCGCACGCTACACGCAGCACACTACACACAGCGCACACCGCACACAGCACCACACCACCACCACCACACACAACCACATACCATCACACACCACACACCGCCACACAACCACACACAGCACACACAGCGCCCACAGCACACAGAGCACACCACACAGCACACATCACCACACCACCACGCACACCGCACACACCACCACACCACCACCACACCACCATACACAACCACATACCATCACACACTACACACAGCACACCACCACGCACAGCGCACACAACACACACCACCACCCCACCGCACACCGCACACACCGCATACACCACCACGCACCCCGCACAGAGCGCACACCGCTCACCGCCCCCACCGCCCGCACTCACCCAGGGGTTCGTCCACGGCGGCAGCCTCACCCTCACCCTCACGCGCCTGGGGGGGGGGTGTGAGAGGGGGGTGAGGGGGGGGGTGAGAGGAGGATGTCAATAGAGATGTTCTCCTTTCCCGATCCACTGCTGGATGAACGCCTCCCCCCACCCCCCCTGGGGGGGTGGGGGGGGGGTTGTTTGACCGTACTTCACCGCTCCGGTCCGTGCGGGGTTGGCGAGGGGGAGCACAACCCGGGGGGGGGGGGTTGGTGGTGACGTAGCGCCACGGTGGCTAGGAGATGTTAACGACCTCGCCTGGTGTACAGGAGGTAGTGGGTTCGATCCCGACCCTGACGCCTGCTGCTGCTGTATATTTGGAGTCTGCGTCTCTCTCTCCCTGTGGTCGCGTGGATTTGTCTCCGGGTATTCCGGTTTATCCATCCACATTTACAATCAACGTCACGCGTTTAGAGTCTTTAGCTGCCAGACATTTCCACGCGATGATGAGCCCACTTCGTTGAGCTATCATTTGTGGCCAGGTCGCTTCTGAAGAAGAGCTCAGTGGGCCTCACCTGGTAGAGTAATTACAGGCACTTTAGTTTAGTAGTTGATAAGACGTTGGATGTGGCCGGGAATCGAACTCAGGTTGGCGTAGCGCAATGCGCTAATCGCTGCGCCACCACTCCGCCGTGGATATGTTACGTTCGGAGCTAAGGTGACGCCGAGGCTGAGACAGCCCGGGTTTCAATCTGGGTTTTAGCTCCAAACACAGTGAGCAGTCATCTAGGGTTCTCATAGACATACACACAGACTCATAGACTCACACAGAGACCCATAGACTCACACAGAGACCTATAGACTCACACAGAGACCCATAGACTCACACAAAGACCCATAGACTCACATAGAGTCCCATAGACTCACACAGAGACCCATATACTCACACAGAGACCCACAGACTCGCACAGAGACCCATAGACTCGCACAAACTCATAGACTCACACAGAGACCCATAGACTCACACACAGACTCATAGACTCACACAGAGACTCATAGACTCACACAGAGACCCATAGACTCACACACAGACTGATAGACTCACACAGAGATCCATAGACTCGCACAGACTCATAGACTCACACAGAGACCCATAGACTCACACACAGACCCATAGACTCACACACAGACTCATAGACTCACACACAGACTCATAGACTCGCACAGACTCATCGACTCACACACAGATCCATAGACTCACACAGAGACCCATAGACTCGCACAGACCCATAGACTCACACACAGATCCATAGACTCACACAGAGACCCATAGACTCACACAGACCCATAGACTCACACAGAGATCCATAGACTCACACAGAGACCCATAGACTCACACAGACCCATAGACTCACACAGAGACCCATAGACTTGCACAGACCCATAGACTCACACAGAGACCATAAACCTACACACAGAGCCATATACTCAAACAGAGACCCACAAACTCACACACAGACCCATAGACTCATACAGACACCCACAAACTCACACAGAAACCCACAGAATCACACAGAGACTCACACAGAGACTTACACAGAGATCCACAGACTCACACAGAGACCTACAGACTCATACCGAGACCCACAAACTCACCCAGATCAATAGACTCATAGAGACCCACAGACTCACACATAGACTCACAGACTAATACAGAGACTCACACAGCGACTCACACAGAGACCCACAGACTCACACAGAGACCCATAGACTCACACCGAGACCCACAAATTCACACACATCAATATAATCACAGAGATCCACAGACTCTCATAGAGACCCACATACTCATTTGGCGACGCTATTAACATGGCCCATTGCAGCTGCGAGCAATACTTGTGCTGGCTTGATAGACATATCCGAACATGCTCTGCACTTATCTTACAACGGCGGTGTCACGGAGTTTATCCAGAGAACGCGACACGAGTCGCAATGACTCTTGTTCAGCCAGGGAGCTGCTCCAACTGCTCCAGCTGCTGCTGCTGCTGCCACACAGTGCGTTTATTGACTTAAAGATGTTTACAGCCGATGAATGACGAGTCGTCGTGTTTATTATGCACGTGGGGGGAGGGGGGGGGGAGACCGGAGCACCCGGAGACAACCCACGCCTCGCGCGAGGGGGCAACGCTCTATCCCCACCCCCCTGTAGAGATGGAATGAACAGGTGGCGATGATCCCACTTGCTGCACTGCCTCCTCCTAGCGAGCCGCGGGAAGGGAGTTCCACATCATCCGTGTGTGAGCCACCAACCCCACCTCCCCCCCCCCTGCTGCTGCCTCCACAGGGCGCTGGGTGACTACGATGGGCAGTCACGTGCAGAGCATGGGCAACACCACCACAACCACCACCACTACCACAAGCACCACCACAATCACCACCAGCACCACCACCATCACAACCACCGCCACCAAAGACTAAGATCCCCCGAATAGTCTTAACAGACTGTTGGGGCAAGTGCTGTTAGCGAGCACCTATTAAAGCTGGCACGGCACGCGAGCGGGTGGGTGGCCAGCACCACGCCCGACCACCTTTGTCTCCCTCGTGGCGATGTTTACTACACACCGCACCAGGTACTCATTTGAGACTGAGCCGACCTAGGGGAGGCCCAGGGACCGGTTCAGACAATCGTCACCGGCGTCAATGGCCGTGAGCGGTCACGTGGGTTCGTGACTTTAGCGCAGCGCTGTCAGCGGCCTCTCCCGCGCGCGGCAACCCGCACTGACCAGCGCGGGGAAGTATGGTCAAGATGACCCCCACGGCGTGAGGGACGGGGGGCATCCATCCAGCAGTGGATCTACCACGAGGCTGCGTGCGTGCGCAGGAGAAGTGCGTGGATGGGTGGCGTCTCGCCACCCCACCCCGCCCCTTGCCGACCTCCCCTCCCCATCATCCCCTCCCCGTGGTCCCTGGTAACAATGGAGCGTCGCCATGGCAACGCACGCGTCAGGGCGTCACGGAGACGGCGGCGGCGGCGTCGCTGCGGCCCCGGGGCGACTGAACCCGGTGGCCCCCGGAGACCACGCGAGACAAAGGCGCCCCGTGTAGCCTCAACGGACTGTTGGGGCAAGTGCTGTTAGCGAGTTGCAGCACCTGTGAAGGCCTGCACGGCACACGTGGGGGTGGGTGGCCAGGCACCGCACGCCCGTCCGCCTTTGTCTCCCCAGTGGCGATGTTTACACAGATGCACCGGGTACTCATTTGAGGCCGAGTCGACCTAGGGGAGGCCCGAGACTGGCTCAGATAGCCAACTGAACTCGGGTTGCCGGGTTCATAGCGCGGGGTGCCAAGCGCTCCGCCGCCGCTCCCCGCGGTGCGTGTGTGTGTGCACGCACACCAACAACAACAACACCAACAACAACACCAACACCAACAACAACAACACCAACAACAACACCAACAACAACACCAACAACAACACCAACAACAACAGCACCAACAACACCACCAACAACAACAACAACACCAACAACACCAACAACACCAACAACAACACCAACAACACCAACAACAACACCAACAACACCAACAACAACAACACCAACAACACCAACACCAACAACACCAACAACAACACCAACAACAACAACACCAACAACACCACCAACAACAACAACAACACCAACACCAACAACAACACCAACAACAACACCAACAACAACACCAACAACACCAACAACACCAACAACACCAACAACAACAACACCAACAACAACACCAACAACACCAACACCAACACCAACAACAACACCAACAACAACACCAACAACAACACCAACAACACCAACAACACCAACAACAACAACAACAACACCAACAACACCAACAACAACACCAACAACACCAACAACAACACCAACAACAACACCAACAACAACAACACCAACAACAACACCAACAACAACACCAACAACAACAACACCAACACCAACAACACCAACAACAACAACACCAACAACACCAACAACAACACCAACAACAACACCAACAACAACACCAACAACAACAACAAAAGCAGCTGCCGTTCGCCACTAACTGGCGGTGACGCCACTACGGCGCTTTGTGCCAGGCTAGGTGCACGTTGAGGCCATGTGGAGTGTGAAAGGCTCGCTGGCAGGAGGTCACAGGACAGCCCCAGGTGCCACGGGCTGATCGACTGAGATGGCTGGAAGATACACAAGCTGTGGCCCCTATTGTCCCCGTTTGCTGTATTTTATCAGCCCGGCGCTCCGCTCGTTGTTGTGAGCGTCACTCCTCCGCCCTCTGCTCTTGTTGGAGGGCGACTGCCTCCAACTGACCAGCAGCGTCCTTCACGAGCCTCCTCCACAGAGGCCGATCTTGACACCGATGGAACCAGTCATCGGCAAGTCCACTCAGCTCCACATCCTCTTGTACCACATCACTCCATCTCTTTTCCAGCCCGTTCCACGCCCGTTTAGCCCCCTCTATCCGGCCAAACAGAAGCTGCTTGGGCATGCGGTGGCTGTGCATGCGGGCTACATGACCCAGCCAATGTAGCCTCGCCTACCGGAGGAGCTCACTGATGGGAACGTGTCCAGATCTTTCAAGGTCCTCACACAATCCAACCTGCTTAAACCCAGGATGGATCGTAGGCAGGCAAGCCTGAAGGTTTTAAACCGGCAAAGATGTTCTTCCAGAGGGGTCCATGTTTCGGGAGCACAGAGAAGGGATGGCATTACTGTGGCCGAGAAGACCCGAAGCTTCGTGTTGAGCGACAGTCGAGGTAGCTTCCACAAAGAGTTACGCGGCAGATGAAAATATAATGCTGCTGGTGGGGAGTTGAGGGAGTGGAGTCTTTGATGGCGCAAAATACCAACGCAGGTGCTTAGTTTTGTGGTGGGATTTGATGGTAAGGCCCCACCTCTTAATGGCACACTCCAGGTTCAGAAGCAGAACCTACACCTTGTTCTCAGAGTGAGAAGCAATTACTGAACCATCAGCGTACACAACATGCTTGACCAATAGGGAGCCATCCCTTGCATGCACCTGGGCATCGATCAGCTTCCCATTGTACCAGCTAGTAACGTCATGAAACTACCCAAACTACGTGGTCAAAATGTGTTTAATATTGTAGGAGCCAGAGGACATCGCTGTTGGGCTCCAAGGTGAACAGGGAATGGCTCTGACCCTAGGCCACGTAAATTTACCCGGGCCTGCCCACCATCATGAAGGACCTTAATGATTGTGAGCAGAGGGTCAGTGACTCCAAAGACACGAACAACAACCCAGAGCCCTGGCCTTTTGATGTTATCATAGACCTTGACCAGGTCAAGAAAGCAGAGATGTAGGTCATGTTGAAATTCCCTGCACCTCTGCTGTAACAGATGGACAGAGAATTTGGCATCCGTCCAATATCACCCTGGCTTGAAAACCACATTGGGGCTCCCTAACATTCAACAAAGACCAAGATCCCCCATATAGCCTTAACAGACTGTTGGGGCAAGTGCTGTTAACGATCATCTGTGAAGGCCGGCACAGCACACGAGTGGCGATGCTTACACATTGCACAAAGTACTCATTTGAGGCTGAGTTGACCTAGGGGAGGCCCAGGACCAGTTCAGATAATTGTTACCGGTGGTGGCCGTGAGCGGGAATCGTACCGGGTCGCCGGGTTCTTAGCGCAGCGCGCTAACCACTACACCGCCGCTCCCCACACACGAACACGCACACACAGGCACGGACAACAACAACCGCCATTCGCCACTAAGTGGCGGTGACGTCACCACGACGCTTGTGCCAGGCCAAGTGCACCTTGAGGCCACGTGAAGTGTCGAACGCCCGCTGGCAGGAGGTCACGGGGCAGACCCAGCAGGTGCCACGGGTCGACTGACCGAGATGACCGAGATGACTGGTTGATGCACCACCTGTGCCCCCTACTGTACCAACTTGCTGTGCTTTAGCCACCCGGCGCTCCGCTCGTTGTTGTGAGCGTCGCTCCTCCGCCCTCCGTTGTTGTCGGAGGGCGACTGCCTCCAACTGCCCAGTAGCGTCCTTCACGAGCCTCCTCCACTGAGGCCGATCTTGACACCGCTGGTACCAGTCATCGGCAAGTCCACTCAGCTCCACGTCCTCCTGTACCACATCACTCCATCTCTCCTCTAGCCCGTGCCACGCCCGTTTAGCCCCCTCGATCCGGCCGAACAAAAGCTGTTTAGGCATGCGGTGGCTGGGCATGAGGGCTATATGACCCAGCCAACGCAGCCTTGCCTGCAGGAGGAGCTCACCGATGGGACTTTGACCAGATCTTTCAAGGATTTGTGAGCTCCTCACACAATCCAGCCTGGTTAAACCCAGGATGGATCGTAGGCAGGCCAGCCTAAATGTTTCCAACCAGCGAAGATGCTCCATTAGGGGGGTCCACGTTTCGCAAGCGTAGAGAAGGGAGGGAATGACTGTGGCCGAGAAGACCTGAAGCTTCGTGCGGAGCAACAGACCAGGTAGCTTCCACACAGCGTTACGCAACTGATGAAAAGATATTGCCGCTCGACTGATTAGGAGTGAGACCTCTGCTGTTAAACTGGAGCCGGTCATAAGCACACTGCTCAGGTATGGGAAACTCTCCACTCTCTCCACTACTGCCCCATCACCGATTGGGAGTTGTGGGGGTGGAGTGTCCGATGGTACAAAATACCCAGGCAGGTGCTTAGTTTTGGTGGGGCTGATGGTAAGGCCTCACCTCTTAGTGGCACGCTCCAGTCACAGCAGCAGCGTCTCCAACTCCTCTTCTGAATGAGCAGCGATTACCAAATCATCGGCATACATAACGTGGTTGGGAGCCATCCCTTGATCGCACCCGGGCGTCGATCAGCCTCCCATTATATCTGTACGAAATGGAAATTCCCCTGGTACAGCTATTGAAGGCTTCACGAACTACATGGTCAAAATAGATGTTAAATAATGTGGGAGCCAGCGGACATCCCTGTCGCACCCCAAGGTGTACAGGGAAAGGCTCTGACTCCCGGCCACGTAGTTTTACCCGGGCCCGCTCACCATCATGAAGGTCCTTAATGATCGTTAGCAGAGGGTCAAGGACTCCGAAAGCACGAAGAACAGCCCAGAGCCCAGGCCTACTGATGGTATCATAGGCCTTGACCAGGTCAATAAAGCAGAGATGTAGGTCTTGTTGGAATTCCCTACACCTCTGCTGTAGCAGACGGACAGAAAATATGGAATCTGTGCAGGACCGCCCTTTCCTGAAACCGCATTGGGGCTCTGCACGCCTCTCCTCAGCGTGCCTATCAAGGCGATGTTGAATAATCCTTGCCAGGACCTTTCCCGGCACACTGAGGAGTGAGATGCCCCTGTAGTTGTTATAGTCTGTGCGGTCCCCCTTCTTAAAGAGAGGGACCACCAGGGCATCCTTCCAATCCAGCGGAACCCGTCCAGTGGTCCAGACTGTTGTTATCATGTCATATAGGGCAGTCTGTGCACAAGCGCCACCCTCCCTCAGCATTTCGCTTGGGAGATCATCTCTGCCCGGTGCCTTTCCTGGTCTCAGACTCCGGATCGCCTTCAGTACTTCCTCAACAGATGGCACCACAGCCAGCCACTCACCAGCCTCAGCAGGGTTATCCCCATTTTGTGCCATGATGTTTTCCTGGCTGAGAGATTTCCCCTCCCCGAGGACCTCACAGAAATGCTCAGCAAATCTGCAAACCTGTTCCTGGGGGTCGGAGATTTGATTACCGTTTTGTCCCCTAATGATGGTAATAGGTGTGGCGCTGCAGGTTACTTTTTTGATGGAGTTAAATAGTGATTTGTGATCGCGGGCCACTGAGGCAGACTCTATCTCCTCAGCAACCCGCGACCACCACCCATCCTTGCAGCGCCTTATGGCTCTCCGAACCTCCGAGCGGAGGCTACGGTAAACCTCCTCATTCTCTGACGTGGGATGCTGTAGCCGATGAGAGTGGGCCTGTCGCTTTTTCTCAACTAACCTGAACACCTCCTCTGTCAGCCATGGTTTCTGGGGAGGTCTGGACCGCGTGCCCAAAGCAGCCATTGCAGCTGCATGAATCACAGTCCTAAACCTCGCCCATTTACCCTCGACATCAGGAGGAGTGGGGGACGATGCCAACCCCAGCTGCAAGCGATGATGAAATTCTCGCTTGCAACTTTCATCAGCTAACTGAGACCAGGCCACTTTTGGTTGGAATGGGGTCCTGGGTGTACACCCACCACCGGAGTGGAAGAATGGCAGGCGCATCTTACAGATGACTAGTCGATGGTCAGAGGGCAGATCAGCTCCACGGTAGGTCCTGGTGTCAAGGACATGGGCTCGCATCCGCTGGTCCGTCACTATGTAGTCCAGCAGATGTTCTTGCTTGGACCCGGCATGCATCCATGATGTTGTGTGGATGCGCCGATGCCGGAAGAGTGTGTTGGTAATTACAAGCCCATGGGCTGCACAAAAATCTAGCAGCCTCCTACCGTTGTTATTGAGCTGATCTGGCCCATGCATTCCAATCACTCCAGACCAGGTGCCAGCATCATGACCAACTCGGGCATTAAAGTCACCCAACAAGATGACTCTGTCCCGAGTGGCCACTTTAGCCAGCACCTGTGACAGGAGGTCATAGAAGGCATCTGACTCATCGGCTTTGCCTGCATCCCTCCACGGATGTTCATCTTCGGTGGGGGCATAAGTAACCACGACCACCACTCCTCCCCTCCGGTTGATGGGAAGGCGAGCCCAAAGTATCCTGGGGCTTACAGCTTCCCACACCTCACCGCCACGCTCCCACGCCCCCTTCATTCTTTTGTTCAGAAGAAGAGCCACACCCTTGTTTGGCAGTCTCCTGTCCCGAGTGGAGGACTGTCCACCCCTCATGGTGGCAGGAGCCAGAACACGCATGGACACACACACACGCACACGCACGCACACACACGGTGCCACCCCCATCCACCACTACCACTGGACTCACCTTTCCATGCTGCACAACTGGGACCACCGCATCAGGAGGCACTGCCGATCCTCCACCGTGGGCCCCTCCTCCACCGTGGGCCCCTCTTCCACCGTGGGCCCCTCCTCCACCGTGGGCCCCTCCTCCACCGTGGGCCCCTCCTCCACCTTGGGCCCCTCCTCCACCGTGGGCCCCTCCTCCCCCGTGGGCCCCTCCTCCACCGTGGGGCCCTACTCCACCGTGGGCCCCTCCTCCTCCTCCAAGGACCCCTCCTCCACCTTGGGCCCCTCCTCCATCGTGGGCACTTCCTCCACCGTGGGGACCTCCTCCGCTGTGGGGCCCTGCCTGGGCGTGCTCCTTGGGCTGGGTGTTGAATTGGACGTTGAACGCCGGGCGGCTCGGCGTGGCCTCCGCCGAGAAGCCGGAGTGGACGCCCGCGCTGCCGGCGGGCCTCGCCATGCCACCACCTCCCCCTCCAGCATGCACTACCGCACCACTTCCACCAGCATGCACTACCACACCACCACCACCTCCACCATGCACTAACGCACCACCACCACCACCTCCACCATGCACTAACGCACCACCACCACCTCCACCACCACCACCTCCACCATGCACTACGGCACCACCAGCATCACCACCTCCACCATGCACTACCGCACCACCACCTCCTCCACCATGCACTACCGCACCACTACCACCACCACCATGCACTACTGCTCCACTACCACCACCACCATGCACTACCGCACCACCACCATGCACTACCGCACCACTACCACTACCACCACCACCATGCACTACCGCACCACTACCACCACCACCATGCACTACCGCACCACCACCGGCAGCTCCCACCACTCCCATGACGGCGGTGCCACTGAAGCGGGCCCCGCTGCCAGCCGCCCCTCCAGGGCGGGGCACAGCGGCCTGGTTGGGCCCAGGGGAGGCCTCACTCGACTTGATCTGAGTGGAGCCCTGGGATGGCTTGTAGGGAGCCAGGGGGCCCTGGGAGGGTTTGGAGGGAGCCAGGGGGCCCTGGGAGGGTTTGGATGGAGTCACGGAGCCCTGGGAGGGTTTGGAGGGAGCCAGGGGGCCTTGGGAGGGTTTGGAGGGAGCCAGGGGGCCCTGGGAGGGTTTGGAGGGAGTCACGGAGCCCTGGGAGGGTTTGGAGGGAGCCATGGGGCCTTGGGAGGGTTTGGAGGGAGCCAGGGGGCCCTGGGAGGGTTTGGAGGGAGCCAGGGGGCCCTGGGAGGGTTTGGAGGGAGCCATGGGGCCCTGGGAGGGTTTGGAAGGAGCCACGGGGCCCTGGGCGTCCCCAGCAAACACAGCGTGGGACGTCACCTTGGCCGCCTGTAACAGACACGCAGAAGGAGAAGAAGAATCATTGTTAACATTGGTAGCCGGGCGTCCGGCGGCACTTGGTGCCACCATTTGCGAAAGCACAAGGAGATGGTCACTCACGGGGAGGCGCCCTCAAAGGTGCTCCGCTCTGGCAGCACTTTCCCCAACAGCCTCTTCAACAGGGGGATCTTTGTACCCACGTGTGTGTGTGTGTACACGTGTGTGTGTGTGTGTACACGTGTGTGTATGTAGTCCGGCAAAACAACCCCCAACCTCCTCGCAGTGCCGGACGGGCAACACTGTCGTGGACATTGCTATAGGGGGAGGGCCAATGCCCATTGGCCTCTCCCCTAATGGCGTCTGTGACCACCACAGTGGCTAAACGGGGGCTCTGGACGGGTGCGAGGGGCTGGTAACCCTTCCACCTTCAATTCATTACCACGAAACCACGACTTAAACATAAATATGTAACTAACAAGCTTGTGCCGGAGGCCCCGGGGGAACAGGCGTATATGACGTCTCCCGGCCAAACCCCAATTGGTGGAGCCAGGAGATTGAATCTTCACCCTCGGGGCTCCTCCAGAAACAACGAAAAACCATTGCGGATGGCCACGTGGAATGTTCGAACGCTCACTGCGGAGGAGAGTCTGCCACTCCTTTGTCGGGAGCTGGACCGGTAGCGCCTGGATCTCTGTGGCATTCAGGAGGTCCGGTGGACCGGTTCTGGCTCCTGCCACCATGAGGGGTGGACAGTCCTCCACTCGGGACAGGAGACTGCCAAACAACAGGGTGTGGCTCTTCTTCTGAACAAAAGAATGAAGGGGACGTGGGAGCGTGGCGGTGAGGTGTGGGAAGCTGTAAGCTCCAGGATTCTTTGGGCTCACCTTCCCATCAACCGGAGGCGAGGAGTGGTGGTCGTGGTTTCTTATGCCCCCACCGAAGATGAACATCCGTGGAGGGATGCAGGCAAAGCCGATGAGTCAGATGCCTTCTATGACCTCCTGTCACAGGTGCTGGCTAAAGTGGCCACTCGGGACAGAGTCATCTTGTTGGGTGACTTCAATGCCCGAGTTGGTCATGATGCTGGCACCTGGTCTGGAGTGATTGGAAGGCATGGGCCAGATCAGCTCAATAACAACGGTAGGAGGCTGCTAGATTTTTGTGCAGCCCATGGGCTTGTAATTACCAACACGCTCTTCCGGCATCGGCGCATCCACACAACATCATGGATGCATGCCGGGTCCAAGCAAGAACATCTGCTGGACTACATAGTGACGGACCAGCGGATGCGAGCCCATGTCCTTGACACCAGGACCTACCGTGGAGCTGATCTGCCATCTGACCATAGACTAGTCATCTGTTAGATGCGCCTGCCATTCTTCCACTCTGGTGGTGGGTGTACACCCAGGACCCCATTCCAACCAAAAGTGGCCTGGTCTCAGTTAGCTGATGAAAGTTGCAAGCGAGAATTTCATCATCGCTTGCAGCTGGGGTTGGCATCGTCCCCCACTCCTCCTGATGTTGAGGGTAAATGGGCGAGGTTTAGGACTGTGACTCATGCAGCTGCAATGGCTGCTTTGGGTACGCGGTCCAGACCTCCCCAGAAACCCTGGCTGACAGAGGAGGTGTTCAGGTTAGTTGAGAAAAAGCGACAGGCCCACTCTCATCGGCTATAGCATCCCACGTCAGAGAATGAGGAGGTTTACCGCAGCCTTCGCTCGGAGGTTCGGAGAGCCGTAAGGCGCTGCAAGGATGGGTGGTGGTCGCGGGTTGCTGAGGAGCTAGAGTCTGCCTCAGTGGCCTGCGATCACAAATCACTATTTAACTCCATCAACAAAGTAACCTGCAGCGCCACACCTATTACCATCATTAGGGGAAAAAACGGTAATCAAATCTCCGACCCCCAGGAACAGGTTTGCAGATTTGCTGAACATTTCAGTGAGGTCCTGGGGGAGGGGAAATCTCTCAGCCAGGAAAACATCATGGCACAAAGTGGGGATAACCCTGCTGAGGCTGCGGTGCCTCAAATATTGAAAGAGGTCACCCCCTGTGAGTGGCTGGCTGAGGTGCCATCTGTTGAGGAAGTTCTGAAGGCGATCCGGAGTCTGAGACCAGAAAAGGCACCGGGCAGAGATGATCTCCCAGGCGAAATGCTGAGGGACGGTGGCGTTTGTGCACATACTGCCCTATATGACATGATAACAACAGTCTGGACCACTGGACGGGTTCCGCAGGATTGGAAGGATGCCCTGGTGGTCCCCCTCTTTAAGAAGGGGGACCGCACAGACTGTAACAACTAAAGGGGCATCTCACTCCTCAGTGTGCCGGGAAAGGTCCTGGCACGGATTATTCAACATCTCCTTGCTAGGCACGCTGAGGAGAGGCTTGTGGAGCCCTAATGCGGTTTCAGGAAAGGGCGGTCCTGCACAGATGCCATATTTTCTGTCCGTCTGCTACAGCAGAGGTGTAGGGAATTCCAACAAGACCTACATTTCTGCTTTATTGACCTGGTCAAGGCCTATGATACCATCAGTAGGCCTGGGCTCTGGGCTGTTCTTCGTGCTTTCAGAGTCCCTGACCCTCTGCTCACGATCATTAAGGACCTTCATGATGGCGAGCGGGCTCTGGGTAAAACTACGTGGCCGGGAGTCAGAGCCTTTCCCTGTACACCTTGGGGTGCGACAGGGATGTCCGCTGGCTCCCACATTATTTAACATCTATTTTGACCACGTAGTTTGTGAAGCCTTCAAAAGCTGTACCGGGGGAATTTCCATTTGGTACAGATATAATGGGAGGCTGATCGACGCCCGGGTGCGATCAAGGGATGGCTCCCTATTGGTCAACCACGTTATGTATGCCGATGATTTGGTAATAGCTGCTCATTCAGAAGAGGAGTTGGAGACGCTGCTGCTGTGACTGGAGCGTGCCACTAAGAGGTGGGGCCTTACCATCAGCCCCACCAAAACTAAGCACCTGCCTGAGTATTTTGTATCATCGGACACTCCACCCCCACAACTCCCAATCGGTGATGGGGCGGTGGTGGAGAGAGTGGAGAGTTTCCCATACCTGGGCAGTGTGCTTATGACCGGCTCCAGTTTAACAGCAGAGGTCTCACTCCGAATCAGTCGTGTGGCAATATCTTTTCATCGGTTGCGTAACGCTGTGTGGAAGCTACCTGGTCTGTCGCTAAGCACGAAGCTTCAGGTCTTCTCGGCCACAGCCCGCATGCCCAGCCACCGCATGCCTAAACAGCTTTTGTTCGGCCGGATCGAGGGGGCTAAACGGGCGCGGCACGGGCTAGAGAAGAAATGGAGTGATGTGGTACAGGAGGACGTGGAGCTGAGTGGATGCCGATGACTGGTACCAGCAGTGTCAAGATCGGCCTCGGAGGCTCGTGAAGGACGCTACTGGGCAGTTGGAGGCAGTCGCCCTCCAACAACAACGGAGGGCGGAGGAGCGACGCTCACAACAACGAGCGGAGCGCCGGGTGGCTAAAGCACAGCAAATTGGTACAGTAGGGGGCACAGGTGGTGCATCAGCCAGTCATCTCGGTCATCTCGGTCAGTCGACCCGTGGCACCTGCTGGGTCTGCCCCGTGACCTCCTGCCAGCGGGCGTTCGACACTTCACGTGGCCTCAAGGTGCACTTGGCCTGGCACAAGCGTCGTGGTGACGTCACCGCCACTTAGTGGTGAATGGCGGTTGTTGTTGTTGTGTGTGCGCGTGCGTGCGTGTGTGTGTGCGCGCGTGCGTACCTGCCACCCGCGTGGCTCCAGTGGAGCCAGGCTCTCCATCTCGGCGATGAGGCTGTTCAGCTGATCGATCTCCACCTCGATGCTCGACTGCTTCCCCAGAGGCTGCTTCTACAAGACAAAGACAAAGATTCCCCCCCCGTGTAGCCTGTCACAGACTGTTGAGGCAAGTGCTGGTAGTGAGCACCTACCAAGGCCCACAACGGTACACGAGAGGGGTGGGTGGCCAGCTGCCCACGGCAGCATTTGTCTCCCCAATGCTGATTTTGATTGCACACCTCACCAGGCACAAGGCTCGGACGACATAGGGGAAGCCCAGGACCAGTTCAGATGTTGGTCACCCCGAGCCGGAATCGAACACGTGGACAGAGGCACCTGTGTGCACATTGTGTGTGAGTCCTAAACACGTGCGTGCTGTGCCTGTCTCCCCTTTATCTCCCTGTATCTCCCTGTGTCTCCCTGTGTCTCCCCATGTCCCCCGTGTCTCCCTTTATCTCCCTGTGTCTTCCTTTATCTCCCTTTATCTCCCTGTATCTCCCTGTATCTCCCTGTGTCTCCCCATGTCCCCCGTGTCTCCCTTTATCTCCCTGTGTCTTCCTTTATCTCCCTTTATCTCCCTGTATCTCCCTGTATCTCCCTGTATCTCCCTGTATCTCCCTGTGTCTCCCCATGTCCCCCATGTCCCGTGTCCCCCTTTATCTCCCTGTGTCTGCCCATGTCCCCCGTGTCTCCCCTGTATCTCCCTGTATCTCCCTATGTCTCCCCGTGTCCCCCTTTATCTCCCTGTATCTCCCTGTATCTCCCTGTGTCTCCCCATGTCCCCCGTGTCTCCCCTTTATCTCCCTGTGTCTCCCTGCATCTCCCCGTGTCCCCCGTGTCTCCCTGCTCTCTCCGTATCTGCCCGTGTCTCCCTTTATCTCATTGTGTCTCCTCGTGTCTCCCCGTGTCTCCCTTTATCTCTCCGTGCCTCCCCGTGTCTCCACCCCTCCTCACCCCCCCCCCCCCCCGTGTGTCTCCCCTCGTCCTCACCGCGATTGGCGACACGACCGGAGGGGGCAGGGGGAAGCCCCCCGGGGGAGACACGGGGCCCCCCGAGACCTCCTCCTGCTCCTCGCACGGCGGCGGTGGCGGCGGTGGGGGGAGGTCACCTGGTTTGGGTGAGCGGGGGAAGGAGCGGGCGAGAGGGTGTCAAGTAGGGGCAGAAGAACAACAACTCTCGGGGCAGATACGGCCCTCGAATTCATTCGGCACGACCCATGATTTCATTCGGCACGTAGCCGCGACTTTATCCCCCCCCCCATCTCTGGTGTTAGCCCAAGCACGCACTTCCCCTTTGCGTGGGCCACAGTGGTGGGCAGGGGGAGGAGGGGCACCACCACCCACCCCACGTTTCCACCACCGACACGACCACAACCGCAAATTCCTCCACACGCAGCAGCAATTTCCCCTGACCCACTGCTTGTGCCTAGCCCTCGCACAGAGGCTCGATCTGTCTGCACAACGCTGGCGCTCGCAGCGATGGGGCAGTGGGAGTGCGCAGGGCGGTGCGACTGCGCCAGGGCATAACGGCCGGATAAGGGGGGGGGGTCCAAATAGCCCTTCATTTCAGTCTATGCACCAGGGCCCAAGCCAACCACGTCACTCTACTGCACCAGAGACCCACAAACTAACACAGAGAAGCTGTAGACTCACGTTAAACACATCGACTCGCATGGAACCTATAGACTCACGCAGAGACCCAAAGAGACGCACAGAACTGATCGCTATACTCATAAACCCATATTGATCCAAATAGAGACTTATAGACTCACATAGAGACCCATAGACTCACACATTAACCCAAAGACTCCCACAGAGATGCATCGACTCATACAAACACCGAGACTACCACAGAGACCCACAGACTCACATAGAGACCGATAGACTCACATAGAGACCCACAGACTCACATAGAGACCGATAGACTCACATAGAGACCCATAGACTCACACATCAACCATCAACCCAAAGACTCCCAGAAAAACCTAGACTTCCACAGAGACCAACAGACTAATATAGAGACCCATAGACTCACAAAGAGACTCATAGACTCACATAGAGACCCATAGACTCACACATCAACCCAAAGACTCCCAGAAAAACCTAGACTCCCACAGAGACCAACAGACTAATATAGAGACCCATAGACTCACAAAGAGACTCATAGACTCACATAGAGACCCGTAGACTCACACATCAACCCAAAGACTCCCAGAAAAACCTAGACTCCCAAAGAGACCAACAGACTAATATAGAGACCCATAGACTCACAAAGAGACTCATAGACTCACATAGAGACCCGTAGACTCACACATCAACCCAAAGACTCCCAGAAAAACCGAGACTCCCACAGAGACCCACAGACTCACACAGAGACTCATAGGCTTGCTTATTGGCGCATAGACTCACAACAAAAAGTCAATAGACTCCCATACAAGCTATATACTCAAAGAGAGACCCACAGAGACTGGCAAGGCCTACATAGACACCTTCTCCACAGAGGAAGCACACACACGTGCACACACACGCACGTGCACATACGCACGTGCACGCCCCGTCAGGGAACAACAACCGCCGTGCCCGTTCTCCGCGGCACAGCGGGCGGATCGGGTTCGTGCCGAGGTCTGGGTGCCCATGGACGTGAACGACCTTTGAATGTTATTATTATTATTATATTAAAACAACGTGGGTGAAATTGTGGAGCAACAGCCGTATCAGACGTGAGCACATCCAATCGGCACAATCATTGCTTCGCTGCAGCTAAAAGACTCATAACTACCCCCCCGACCCCACACCGCCGCCGCCGCCCTGTGTGTGAGCTCGGCATTCGAAGGCCGGAAGGCCGGAATGGGTGACCTCGCCGGACGGCAGTGCTGAGGAAGAAGAAGAATAAGAAGGGAGAATCTTCTTCTTGGTTCTTTCGGTAAATTGTTCTTTACCCTTCTATCTGGCAACAAAACTGACACCTTTTTACAAGGAGTCATGTTTGCATAGACCGCAATACCTGCAGTCATAATACAAACAAAAGACATAACTCTGATAATGTGCGCTGTCCTTGAAGTTGATTGGTCCACACCCGAGGCAGCTTTCCTTAGAGCCTAGTCTCACATGGGTTGGACCAGATGACGCCAAAGGGCGCACAAAAAAGGTGTCAGTTTTGTTGCCAGATAGAAGGGTAAAAAAACAATTATCCTATTTTTACTGGCAAATGAGGTTCTCATAGTTCTTTCGGTAAAGTCACGTAAAAGGGAAATAATAAAAATAAAACATAATAAAATAATTCTCACGACGTTTCGGCCACAACGCAAGCAGCCGTCCTCAGGTGAAGAACAGGTCTGTCGGGGAGACAGCGTCTGAATGAGACCCGAGGACGGCTGCTTGCGTTGTGGCCGAAACGTCGTGAGAATTATTTTATTATGTTTTATTTGTATTATTTTATTATTTCCCTTCTACGTGACTTTACTGAAAGAACCAAGAAGATGATTAATAATAAGCAACCCATGTTGTAAAATCACATTGGCGCTGCAACTCCGGTGACTTTGATGAGAGAGTCAGCCAGAGGACAAGACACGAAACTTGACGGTTCCAAATGCTTTCGACCCCAAATTGCGTGCGACGTCTGGGCACTGTGGAAATACAAGTGACGCTTTTGAGAATTGTGCACGCGATTGTTTGTTCGGATTGTCCACACAGGGCGCTGTTGTCTGTGCTTGTGCACCACGGCGCACAGCAGCAGCTGCAGCAGCAGCAGCAGAAGCAGCTGCAGTAGTAGCTGCAGCAGCAGCTGCAGCAGCTGCAGAAGCATCAGCAGCTGCAGCAGACGCATCTGCAGCAGTAGCAGCATCAGCAGCAGCAGAAGCAGCTGCAGCAGTAGCAGCAGCAGCTGCAGCAGAAGCAGCTGCAGCAGTAGCAGCAGCAGCTGCAGCAGCAGCAGGACTGTCGCCCGGTGGGACCTGCGTCTCCCACAAGAACTACGACCGATCGTGAACCGCTCCCTAGCTCGGACAGTGGCCTCGCTCACTCTCCCCACCTCCTCCTCCTCCTCCCACCTCTTCCTCTTCCCCTTCCCCTCGCTGTAAACACGCGGCTCCTGGCGGAGACTATTTCTGTCTGTGGCCTCCATCAACACGGGGAACCACGTCCACACGGCCACTCTAATAACCACGTCAACACGGCCACTCTAATAACCACGTAGCCTCAACATAATAAAATAAACAACTTTGATAATGATAATAAAATGCACTGTCCTTTGTTATCATTATCAGAGTTGTTTCTTTTCTTTTTGTTTGCATTTTGACTGCTTGTGTTGTGGTTATTGCAAACATGATGCCTTGTATAAAGGTGTCAGTTTTGTACCAGTTTAAAGGGTAAAAAACCTACTACTATATTTTGCCACTGGTAAAGGAGATGTCTCATAGTGTAAAGGATAAACCATCATCGCCCCAACTCCAGGCCTCCTCGCAGCGGCTCTTGCTGCCCATCGAACAAAGACGGCGGTCGCCGCATCGCGCGGCGCTTTCGGATGCGCCGCTTCTGTGGCCGTCTGGAACGTTCTTCCCCTTCCGATATGAGGAAGCCACTGGGAGATGTGCGCACACTTGAAGCCCAGATTGACAAACTCACTTCTTTGGAACTATTTTTTGTGATGTTTAGTTTGTTGTCCTTCCCCCGCCCCGCCGATGAGCACGGTTGGCTACGTACGGTGCGAAAGAAGTTCAACGTACGTACACACAGAGACCATGAACCTTCCACCTACAGCTCTTGCCGTAGCTCTCCATACGCCGTGGCAGTAATGGAGCACCTCAGTTACCAGCTAACTATTTACTATATCACAATTAGTTTTTTTTAGTTTTACCAGGTAAGGCACTCACAGAGCTATTTAGCTCTCTTTCCCAATCGACGTGGCCACAAACGATTGCTCAACGAGGTGGCTTACCGTCATCGTGTGGAAACGTACAGCCGCCAAAGACTCTAAACACGTGACGACGTTGTTGTTGACTCTAAATGTGGAGGGGTAAAAACCGGAGGACCCGGAGAAAAATTCAAACGACCACAGGGAGATGATGAGAGACACCGCAAACTCCAAATATACAGCAGCAGCAGGCGTCAGGGTCGGGATCGAACCCACGACCTCCTGTATACCAGGCGAGGTAGTTAACATCTCCTAGCCACCGTGGTGATGATGAGAGAGAGAGACACGCAAACTCCAAATATACAGCAGCAGGCGTCAGGGTCGAGATCGAACCCACAACCTCCTGTAGACCAGGCGAGGTCGTTAACATCTCATAGCCACCGTGGTGATGATGAGAGAGAGAGACACGCAGACTCCAAATATACAGCAGCAGGCGTCAGGGTCGGGATCGAACCCACGACCTCCTGTAGACCTGGCGAGGTAATTAACATCTCCTAGCCACAGTTGCGATGCTTGGGACCCATCGTTCGAGAACTCCCTACAGCGCGAGGCAGCTGGGTGAGTCGATTTGTGTGTGTAACTCCATGTGTGTGTATCTAAAGTCCATGTCTGTGTGTGTGAGTCGATGTGTGTGTAAGTCGATGTGTGTGTGAGTCCATATGTGTGTGTAGGCCAATGTGTGTGTGAGTCTATGTATATGTGTGTGTGAGTCGATGTTTGTGTGTAGTTCCACATGTGTGTGTGTCTTAGTCGATATGTGTGTGTGTAAGTCCATATGTGTGCTTAGGTCGATGTGTGTGTGAGAGTCTACGTATGTGTGTGTGTGAGTCGCTGTATGTGTGTACGTCGACTTGTGTGTGTAACTCCATGTGTGTGTCTCTAAAGTGGATGTCTGTGTGTGTGAGTTAATATATGTGTGTAAGTCGATGTGTTTGTGTGTGTGGGTCGATGTCTGTGTGTGTGTCCAAGTCGATGTATGTGTGTATCTTTTTCGCCCGGGCAACTCCAGGTACTTCCCGCTAGTCAGGAAATAAAGCGACGAGCGGGCGCAGGTTGGGGGGAGGGGGCCCCGGGGGGGAGGGGCCGCAGGGGGAGGGTTCCCGGGGGGGAGGGGGAGGGGGCCCCGGGGGGGGGGGGTGAGGATCGCTTCGCACTCCCCCAGCAAGGGAAGTGCTCCAGGCTGCCTCCAAGAATCACGTTTGTGTTTATTTTCATTTCCCCTTTCATTACTTCAATTAAAGCCTGCCCACCGCGTGACCCCGCTCCCACGGGCCTCTTGCCCTCCCCATCTCTACCTCCAGACCTTTAGCCAACCCAAGCTTGGGTGGGAAACAAACGCGATGAACCACAGTCGGCTCCCGGCGCGACGTTCTTGTGTGTGTCACATGTGACACGTAAGTCAGGAGGGGAAACACAATGGGGTGGGCGGGGCCCACCTGGATAGGGGAAAGGGAGCGATTGGAAATGATGAAAGCGTGCAGCAAGCGAGGTGTCAATCACACGTGCATGTGCCCAGCTTCCTATAAATAGGGGCCATCCACCACCTCCATCCTCCACCACCAACACCATCCTCCTCCACCACCCACCACCACCCAACACCACCCATCATCACCATCCTCCACCACCCACCACCACCCATCACCACCACCCACCACCATCCACCACCACCCTCCACCACCAACACCCTCCACCACCCTCCACCACCACCACCATCCTCCACCACCACCACCCTCCACCACCACCCTCCACCACCACCAACTCCCTCCACCACCACCTTCCACCACCCCCCCACCCACACACCACACCACAGAATAGTGGAGGGTGAAGCGATGAAGACCCCAGCCACGAGCATCTCTGCTCTCGAGCTCCAGCCAGCAGCAGGGGGCCAGGAGCGCCCCCAGAACGCGTGCCAGCATCTAGCTGTAAGCAGCAGCTCGGCAGGACAGATTTTAAAATTATATATTTTTGTAATATACCAGACTCTGCAGTTAACAGTCCCTATGTGATGAGTTATTTGTGCCAGTGGACACAAGGAGGCTGCCTCTGACGCCACCCCGTGGTGGGAAGGAGCCAGCGGGCGCCAACTCTCTTCCTCCGCTCTGGCGACGGCGTCAGGCCGGCGTCGTACGATCCCCCGTTCGTTCGATCTCCCGTTCGTTCGATCTCCCGTTCGCTCGATCTCCCGTTCGCTCGATCTCCCGTTCGCTCGATCTCCCGTTCGTTCGATCTCCCATTCGCACGATCTCCCGTTCGTTCGATCTCCCGTTCGTTCGATCTCCCGTTCGTTCGATCTCCCGTTCGCTCGATCTCCCGTTCGCTCGATCTCCCGTTCGCTCGATCTCCCGTTCGCTCGATCTCCCGTTCGTTCGATCTCCCATTCGCACGATCTCCCGTTCGTTCGATCTCCCGTTCGTTCGATCTCCCGTTCGCTCGATCTCCCGTTCGCTCGATCTCCCGTTCGCTCGATCTCCCGTTCGTTCGATCTCCCATTCGCACGATCTCCCGTTCGTTCGATCTCCCATTCGCACGATCTCCCGTTCGTTCGATCTCCCGTTCGTTCGATCTCCCGTTCGCTCGATCTCCCGTTCGTTCGATCTCCCGTTCGTTCGATCTCCCGTTCGTTTGATCTCCCGTTCGTTCGATCTCCCGTTCGTTTGATCTCCCGTTCGTTCGATCTCCCGTTCGTTCGATCTCCCGTTCGTTTGATCTCCCGTTCGCTCGATCTCCCGTTCGTTCGATCTCCCGTTCGTTTGATCTCCCGTTCGTTCGATCTCCCGTTCGTTCGATCTCCCGTTCGTTTGATCTCCCGTTCGTTCGATCTCCCGTTCGTTCGATCTCCCGTTCGCTCGATCTCCCGTTCGCTCGATCTCCCGTTCGTTCGATCTCCCGTTCGTTCGATCTCCCGTTCGTTCGATCTCCCGTTCGCTCGATCTCCCGTTCGTACGTTTCTCCCGAGGGGCGAACGATCCGCTACACGCACGGCAATGCGGTTCTGTGTGACCTTTGGCAGCCACTGGCGTTCACTCACCGTCTCCGGATAAGAGGGGCAGCCGCCCCACCGTTCCCAGCATGCCCTGCGCGGCGCGGGGGCCCCCCCCGGCTCCGGCGGCCCCCCCCGCGTGGGGGTTGAACTTGGGCTTGGGGGCCACGGCTGGCGGAGGGGCCTTGCGAGGGCCCGGGCCTGCGGCCGCCTGCTGCGTGCGTGACTCCCACATGTCTACGGTGGGGGGAGACACACGCAGCAGAGACACAGGTGAGACACACACACAGTGAGACACAGGTGACACACACACAGTGAGACACACACACGCACAGTGAGACACACACACAAAGTGAGACACACACACACAGAGTGAGACACACACACACAGTGACACACACACACAGTGACACACACACACACACAGTGAGACACACACACAGGTGACACACACACACACAGTGAGACACACACACAGGTGACACACACACACAGAGTGAGACACACACACACAGTGAGACACACACACAGTGAGACACACACACAGAATGAGACACACACACACACAGTGAGACACACACAGTGAGACACACACACACACAGTGAGACACACACACACACCGTGAGACACACACACAGAGTGAGACACACACAGAGTGAGACACACACGCACAGTGAGACACATGCACAGTGAGACACACACACAGTGAGACACACACACAGAGTGAGACACACACACAGAGTGAGACACACACACACAGTGAGACACACACAGTGAGACACACACAGAGTGACACACACACACAGTGAGAGTCTAGGCCTCGGCAAGGTAAGGTAAAAGTTAAACGGTAAAAAAACAAGACAAACTTTACCCTACCTTTTACCTTACCACAATACAATCGCTCTACCCTACCTTTTACCCTTTAGCAGGTAAGGTGAAAGGTAAACGGTAAAAAGCAACGAGCCTACCTTTACCCTACCTTTTACCCTTACTCCATACAAATTACCCAATTACAGAGTAATTACTGGGGTACTACTACACATCAACAAGGTTTATAACGGTAAATGCTAGGTAGAGCGCTTTATACATATAACATACTCTCGATGATTCCAATTTGCATTCACTCTGCCGTTGTTGTTGTCGTTGTTGTATCCTCAAATCTTGCAACTCAATTTTAACCCACTTCCCAATATGGTATAGACTGCAAACTTTGGTATACTTAGGTCATACTTATGACAACGCTATATTCTATCATAAAAAATAAATGTTTTAAAACATTACTTGTTTATATGTTATGTTTCGGTTTGGGTCTAATTGTCCACAGTCAACTGACGTTGGCTGTAATTGGCCACGGCCCCTTACGTTGTGGCAAGCTTCGGGCCACTTCCTGGAGTCGTGGAGTTCTGCCATTACTAGTAGGGTACATTTAATAAAAGCGTGTTTAAAAAAAAAGGTTTTTTTTAATAATACTTATTAAATGGAGGCCAAGGACTGCGCGACGGAGCTTCTAGCGGTAAACAAGGCACCGTATTTACTGGGTAATACTTCGCGCTACCTCTACCCTACCGGGTAATTCTTCCGAGCTACCTTTACCCTACTCTTTACCTTACCCCTTGGCATGTCGACACCTTGACTCTTTACCCTTTTACCCGGTAAAAAGGGTAAATTACTTTACCTTGCCGAGGCCTAAGTGAGACACACACACACACACAGTGAAACACACACACAGTGAGACACACACACACACAGTGAGACACACACACACACAGAGTGAGACACACACACACACACAGTGAGACATACACACACACAGTGAGACACACACACAGAGTGAGACACACACACACACACAGTGAGACACACAGTGAGACACACACACAGTGACACACACACACAGTGAGACACACACACAGGTGACACACACACAGTGACACACACACACACAGTGAGACACACACACAGGTGACACACACACACACAGTGACACACACACACACAGTGACACACACACACACAGAGTGAGACACACACACACACACACAGTGAGACACACACACACACAGAGTGAGACACACACACACACACAGTGAGACATACACACACACAGTGAGACACACACACAGAGTGAGACACACACACACACACAGTGAGACACACAGTGAGACACACACACAGTGACACACACACACAGTGAGACACACACACAGGTGACACACACACAGTGACACACACACACACAGTGAGACACACACACAGGTGACACACACACACACAGTGACACACACACACACAGTGACACACACACACACAGAGTGAGACACACACACACACACAGTGAGACACACACACACACAGTGACACACACACACACAGTGAGACACACACAGTGACACACACACACACAGTGAGACACACACACAGGTGACACACACACACACAGTGAGACACACACACACACAGAGTGAGACACACACACACACAGTGACACACAGACACACAGTGAGACACACACACACACAGTGACACACACACACACAGTGAGACACACACACAGTGACACACACACACACAGTGAGACACACACACAGGTGACACACACACACACAGTGACACACAGACACACAGTGAGACACACACACAGTGACACACACACACAGGTGACACACACACACACAGTGAGACACACACACAGGTGACACACACACACACAGTGACACACAGACACACAGTGAGACACACACACAGGTGACACACACACACACAGTGACACACACACACACAGTGACACACACACACACAGTGAGACACACACACAGGTGACACACACACACACAGTGACACACAGACACACACAGGTGAGGCTCAGGTGAGACACCGCTACTGCTCAAGAGTGACTCTCATGCCACGAGGCCTCCCCGTGAGGGGAGCGGCAGTGACCGGCCGCGTGGCTTCCTCTCCGCGTGGCGAGGGCGAGTACTCGGCCCACCAGGAGAGGAGTCTCATTCGCACGGGTGGCCTGGCGTCACCACAACGATAGCGGCAAAAGGGCCATCGCCCGAAACGTCGGATATTGTAAAAACGGTTTCCTTCCAAGACCACACACACGCGGTGTCGTCGTTGTTACTGCCGGACGTTTTTGAGCGGCTGTTAAAGCCATAAACTAAACCATCAACTTTGTTTATGTTATCAGGTAAGGCCCACTGAGCTGTCTAGGCCACAAATGGTTGATTATCATCATCATCATCGCGTGGAAATGTACAGCAGCCAGATGCTCTCAAGGCGTGGTTCTAAATGTGGAGGGTGAGAAGAGGAGGAGCCGGAGAAAAAGTCCACCCGACCACGCGGAGAGAAAGAGAGAGACACCGCAAACTCCAAATATACAGCAGCAGCAGGCGTCAGGGTCGGGATCGAACCCACGACCTCCTGTGTACCAGGCGAGGTAGTTAACATCTCCTAGCCACCGTGATGATGAGAGAGAGCGACACCGCAAACTCCAAATATACAGCAGCAGGCGTCAGGGTCGGGATCGAACCCACGACCTCCTGTGTACCAGGCGAGGTAGTTGACATCTCCTAGCCACCGTGATGATGATGATGAGAGAGACACACAAACTCCAAATATACAGCAGCAGCAGGCGTCAGGGTCGGGATCGAACCCACGATCTCCTGTACACCGGGCGAGGTAGTTAACATCTCGCCACCATACCACAGACCACAGGAAATACACTCAGCAAATTCAGACTCCTACACAGCCGTGTGCGTGGCTGTGTGTGTATACACAGATTGTCTGGGTGTGTACACAGAGACAAATATCCCCCGGATAGCCTAGCGCTCACTGTTGGGGCAAGTGCTGTTAGCGAGCACCTATTAAGGTCTGCACGGCACACTAGAGGGTGGGTGGCCAGCACCACGCCCGGCCGCCTTTGTCTCCCCGTACAGAACACACGTGACATGTTGGACTTCTTTCGCACCGTACGTAGCCAACCGTGCTACCACAACGTACTGTACAACACTTGAACATGACACACTCCTACAGCCTCACACACACACATCCAACCGTACAGACTCCACGATTTCCCCACATGCACACCCATATTATATAAACACAAGACAGAGATCCCCCGTGTAGCCTTAACAGACTGTTGGGGCAAGTGCTGTTAGCGAGTTGCAGCACCTATGAAGGCCGGGCACTGTGGCACACGAGGGGGTGGGTGGCCAACACCACGCCCGGCCGCCTTTGTCTCCCTAGTGCCGATGTTTACACACCGCACCAGGTACTCATTTGAGGCTGAGTCGACTTAGGGGAGGCTCAGATCAGATAATCGTCACCACCAAGATACACACACACCAACACACACATACATACACACACCAGCACACACACACAAACACACACACCCCCACCCCCCAGACATACACAGCTTACAGCACACACTCCAGTCACCACACACCCAACCTAACACACACATACACACCCCAGTCACACACTCAAGACACACACACTAACACACACACATACACACCCCAATCACACACTCAAGACACACACACATACACACACACACCAACACACACGCACACCAACACATACATACATACACCCATACACCCCAATCACACACTCAAGACACACACCCCAACACACACACATACATACACATACATACACACACACATACACACACATACATACACACACATACACACATACATACACCCCAATGACACTCAAGACACACTCAAGACACGCATACCAACACAATACAAAGATCCCCTGTGTAGCCTCTAACAGACTGTTGGGACAAGTGCTGTTAGCGAGCACCTATAAAGGCCGGCACGGCACACGAGGGGGTGGGTGGCCAGCACCACGCCCGGCCGCCTTTGTCTCCCCAGTGACGATGTTTACACACCGCGCCAGGTATTCATTTGAGGCTGAATCGACCTAGGGGAGGCCCAGGACCGGTTCAGATAATCGTCACTGGGTGTTAGCCGTGAGCGGGAATCAAACTCGGGTCGCCGGGTTCGTAGCGCAGCACGCGAACCGCTACACCACCCAGACACTCACCCAGACACACAATCACACAGACACACACTCACACACCCCGACACACACCCAGACACACACTCACACAGACACACACTCACACACCCCGACACACACAGACACACACTCACCCAGACACACACTCACACAGACACACACACAGACACACACACACCCCGACACACCAACACACTCACACAGACACACACACTCACCCAGACACACACTCACCCAGACACACACTCACACAGACACACACACAGACACACACACACCCCGACACACCAACACACTCACACAGACACACACTCACACACCCCGACACACACACACACTCACCCAGACACACACTCACACAGACACACACTCACCCCGACACACTCACACAGACACACACTCACACACCCCGACACACACTCACACACCCCGACACACCAACACACTCACAGTCACACACTCACATAGATACACACACACCCCGACACACACCCCGACACACACACACCCCGACACACACTCACACACCCCTCCATACCAACACACTCGCACACCCCGACACACCAACTTTTACGCACATTTAACACATGCATACTGTACATACACTCACACAACCCCACCCAGACACACACCCACCCACACTCACATTCCAACACACGAAGAACACATACACACTCCCCGACACACACACACGCACACCCCGACACACACACCCCGACTCGCACACAATCACTCACCCCCTCTCCCAACTCGCACGCCGCTTCCACTTAGCATCAAGGGGGAGAGGAGCTCGCAAACTCTGAACACTCGGCAGAGTCCTTCACGATCCACTCCTCCCTCCGGCTTCCTCCTCTCCACGAAACATCCCTCACCACCCCCCACACACATCCCTCACCCCCCCCCCACATCCCCCCCCCACGTCCGCCCCTACCTCTCCCCCCCTGCCCGCTGCTCTCTCCCCTATGCCCTAATATGGCGCTATCGGGCAGCCTTCTTCATCAGCCGTTTCCCGTCTCGCGCTTATTCCATTTGACGTGGGGCTGTTCCCTTGACCGCCGACTCGCCTGCCTGCCTGGCTCGCCACGGCTGAGGTGGGGCGCGGGGAGGGGGCGGCTTCCGTAAGAACAGTTACGGGCAGTGCCCGACTCACGAACAGCCGAACATACGAACACTCGTACATACGAACACCCAACATACGAACACCCGGGCTTACGAACACGCGCGCTTACGAACACCCAACATACGAACACCCGGGCTTACGAACACCCAACATACGAACACCCGAACATACGAACACCCGGGCTTACGAACACCCATACATACGAACACCCAACATATGAACACCCGGGCTTACGAACACGCACGCTTACGAACACCCAACATACGAACACCCGGGCTTACGAACATCCGACATACGAACACTCGTACATACGAACACTCGTACATAGGAACACCCAACATACGAACACGTGCACTTACGAACACCCAACATACGAACACCCGTACATACGAACACTTGTACATACGAACACCCAACATACGAACACCCGTACATGCGTACACTTGTACATACGAACACTCGTACATACGAACACCCAACATACGAACACCCAACATACGAACACCCGTACATACGAACACTTGTACATACGAACACTCGTACATACGAACACCCACACTTACGAACACGAGTACGTATGAACCAGCTTCCATGCCCCCAACAGCCTATTAGTAAATGCTACTTAAAATGTATTTATATTCTTTTTATGCGGAGTGTCTGCTGCTCATGTGCCTGTACAGCGCTATGAGATCCTTGATGAAAGGCGATATATAAATGTAGGTATTGCTAGTATACAGGGGATCGTTGTCGTTGGGGTGTGTGTGTATGTTTGTCTTTGTGTGTGTGCATGCGCGTACCGGGGGAATTACCATTTGGTACAGATATAATGGGAGGCTGATCGACGCCCGGGTGCGATCAAGGGATGGCTCCCTATTGGTCAACCACGTTATGTATGCCGATGATTTGGTAATAGCTGCTCATTCAGAAGAGGAGTTGGAGACGCTGCTGCTGAGACTGGAGCGTGCCACTAAGAGGTGGGGCCTTACCATCAGCCCCACCAAAACTAAGCACCTGCCTGGGTATTTTGTACCATCGGGCACTCCACCCCCACAACTCCCAATCGGTGATGGGGCAGTTGTGGAGAGAGTGGAGAGTTTCCCATACCTGGGCAGTGTGCTTATGACCGGCTCCAGTTTATCAGCAGAGGTCTCACTCCGAATCAGTCGAGCGGCAATATCTTTTCATCGGTTGCGTAACGCTGTGTGGAAGCTACCTGGTCTGTCGCTCCGCACGAAGCTTCAGGTCTTCTCGGCCACGGTCATTCCCTCCCTTCTCTACGCTTGCGAAACGTGGACCCCCCTAGTGGAGCATCTTCGCCGGTTGGAAACATTTAGGCTGGCCTGCCTACGATCCATCATGGGTTTAACCAGGCTGGATTGTGTGAGGAGCTCACAAGTCCTTGAAAGATCTGGGCAAAGTCCCATCAGTGAGCTCCTCCGGCAGGCAAGGCTGCGTTGGCTGGGTCATGTAGCCCGCATGCCCAGCCATCGCATGCCTAAACAGCTTTTGTTCGGCCGGATCGAGGGGGCTAAACGGGCGCGGCACGGGCTAGAGAAGAGATGGAGTGATGGGTGAGTGAGTGGGTGAGTGTGTGAGTGACACGGGCTAGAGAAGAGATGGAGTGATGTGGTACAGGAGGACGTGGAGCTGAGTGGACTTGCCGATGACTGGTACCAGCGGTGTCAAGATCGGCCTCAGTGGAGGAGGCTCGTGAAGGACGCTACTGGGCAGTTGGAGGCAGTCGCCCTCCAACAACAACGGAGGGCGGAGGAGCGACGCTCACAACAACGAGCGGAGCGCCGGGTGGCTAAAGCACAGCAAGTTGGCACAGTAGGGGGCACAGGTGGTGCATCAGCCAGTCATCTCGGTCATCTCGGTCAGTCGACCCGTGGCACCTGGGTCTGCCCCGTGACCTCCTGCCAGCGGGCGTTCGACACTTCACGTGGCCTCAGGGTGCACATGGCCTGGCACAAGCGTCGTGGTGACGTCACCGCCACTTAGTGGCGAATGGCGGTTGTTGTTGTTGTTGTTGCATGCGCGTGTGTGTATGTGTGTGTATGTGTGTGTGTGTATGTGTGTGTGTGCGCGCGTGCTACCGTGCGCGTGTGCAATTGTAGCGTCTCAATTCCCGCTCACGGCCAACACCGGTGACGATTATCTGAACCCGTCCCGGGCATCCCCTAGGTCGACTATGCCTCAAATTAGTACCTGGTGCGGTGTGTAAACATCGCCACTGGGGAGACAAAGGCGGCCGGGCGTGTTTGCTGGCCACCCACCCCCTCGTGTGCCGTGCCAACCTTCATAGGTGCTCGCTAACAGCACTTGCCCCGACAGTCTGTTCAGGCTACACGGGGGATCTTTGTCTTTGTGTCTCATTATCCCTTTTCCGACAAGCAAGCCAGCATCAAGACTCAAGGTAGGTGTTTAAGAGTGTTACATGCAAATCTACAACACTTCTTCTTAACTATGAGTTTACCAACGTTTCCACGTTAGTTGAACCGCATCGCATTTCATTTACACTCACCGTATTGGGCATTTAAATACAGCCCATTGCCGTGTTCCGACTTACGAACCGTTCGACTTACGAACGGTTCTCAGGAAATAATTCGGCGAGGAAGCTGAGGTCTGCCCGCGCTGGTCTCAGCGGCAGGCATGGCTCGTGTTTGACCAGCCAGGGTGAGGACACTTGAGCAGAGGGCGTCACGTGGAGTCCAATATACATCCAGAGCAGAGACAGACATCGTAGCAGAGACAGACAGACAGACACCACAGCAGAGACAGACAGACAGACATCACAGCAGAGACAGACAGACAGACATCACAGCAGAGACAGACAGACACCACAGCAGAGACAGACAGACACCACAGCAGAGACAGACAGACATCACAGCAGAGACAGACAGACATCGCAGCAGAGACAGACAGACAGACATCGCAGCAGAGACAGACAGACATCGTAGCAGAGACAGACAGACAGACACCACAGCAGAGACAGACAGACAGACATCACAGCAGAGACAGACAGACAGACATCACAGCAGAGACAGACAGACAGACACCACAGCAGAGACAGACAGACACCACAGCAGAGACAGACAGACATACATCACAGCAGAGACAGACAGACATCGCAGCAGAGACAGACAGACAGACATCGCAGCAGAGACAGACAGACAGACACCACAGCAGAGACAGACAGACAGACATCACAGCAGAGACAGACAGACATCACAGCAGAGACAGACAGACAGACATCGCAGCAGAGACAGCCAGACATCGCAGCATAGACAGACATACAGACATCGCAGCATAGACAGGCAGACAGACATCGCAGCAGAGACAGACAGACAGACATCGCAGCAGAGACAGACAGACAGACATCGCAGCAGAGACAGACAGACAGACATCGCAGCAGAGACAGACAGACAGACATCGCAGCAGAGACAGACAGACATCACAGCAGAGACAGACAGACATCGCAGCAGAGACAGACAGACATCGCAGCAGAGACAGACAGACACCACAGCAGAGACAGACAGACATCGCAGCAGAGACAGACAGACATCGCAGCAGAGACAGACAGACAGACATCGCAGCAGAGACAGACAGACAGACATCACAGCAGAGACAGACAGACATCACAGCAGAGACAGACAGACACTACAGCAGAGACATACAGACACCACAGCAGAGACAGACAGACAGACATCACAGCAGAGACAGACAGACATCACAGCAGAGACAGACAGACATCACAGCAGAGACAGCCAGACATCACAGCAGAGACAGACAGACACCACAGCAGAGACAGACAGACACTACAGCAGAGACAGACAGACATCACAGCAGAGACAGACAGAAATCACAGCAGAGACAGACAGACATCGCAGCAGAGACAGACAGACATCGCAGCAGAGACAGACAGACATCGCAGCAGAGACAGACAGACATCACAGCAGAGACAGACAGACATCGCAGCAGAGACAGACAGACAGACATCGCAGCAGAGACAGACAGACAGACATCGCAGCAGAGACAGACAGACATCACAGCAGAGACAGACAGACATCACAGCAGAGACAGACAGACAGACATCACAGCAGAGACAGACAGACAGACATCGCAGCAGAGACAGACAGACATCACAGCAGAGACAGACAGACACTACAGCAGAGACAGACAGACATCGCAGCAGAGACAGACAGACACTACAGCAGAGACAGACAAACATCACAGCAGAGACAGACAGACACCGCAGCAGAGACAGAGAGACATCACAGCAGAGACAGACAAACATCACAGCAGAGACAGACAGACATCGCAGCAGAGACAGACAGACATCACAGCAGAGCCAGACAGACATCACAGCAGAGACAGACAGACATCGCAGCAGAGACAGACAGACAGACATCGCAGCAGAGACAGACAGACAGACATCACAGCAGAGACAGACAGACATCGCAGCAGAGACAGACAGACAGACATCGCAGCAGAGACAAACAGACATCACAGCAGAGACAGACAGACACCACAGCAAAGACAGACAGACAGACATCGCAGCAGAGACAGACAGACAGACATCACAGCAGAGACAGACAGACATCACAGCAGAGACAGACAGACAGACATCACAGCAGAGACAGACAGACATCGCAGCAGAGACAGACAGACATCGCAGCAGCGACAGACAGACATCGCAGCAGAGACAGACAGACATCGCAGCAGAGACAGACAGACATCACAGCAGAGACAGACAGACATCGCAGCAGAGACAGACAGACAGACATCGCAGCAGAGACAGACAGACATCGCAGCAGAGACAGACAGACATCACAGCAGAGACAGACAGACATCACAGCAGAGACAGACAGACAGACATCACAGCAGAGACAGACAGACATCGCAGCAGAGACAGACAGACATCACAGCAGAGACAGACAGACACTACAGCAGAGACAGACAGACATCGCAGCAGAGACAGACAGACACTACAGCAGAGACAGACATACATCACAGCAGAGACAGACAGACAGACACCGCAGCAGAGACAGAGAGACATCACATCAGAGACAGACAGACATCGCAGCAGAGACAGACAGACAGACATCGCAGCAGAGACAGACAGACATCACAGCAGAGACAGACAGACATCACAGCAGAGACAGACAGACAGACATCACAGCAGAGACAGACAGACATCACAGCAGAGACAGACAGACAGACATCGCAGCAGAGACAGACAGACAGACATCGCAGCAGAGACAGACATACATCACAGCAGAGACAGACAGACATCACAGCAGAGACAGACAGACAGACATCACAGCAGAGACAGACAGACATCACAGCAGAGACAGACAGACATCACAGCAGAGACAGACAGACAGACATCACAGCAGAGACAGACATCACAGCAGAGACAGACATCACAGCAGAGACAGACAGACATCACAGCAGAGACAGACATACATCACAGCAGAGACAGACAGACAGACATCACAGCAGAGACAGACAGACATCACAGCAGAGACAGACAGACAGACATCGCAGCAGAGACAGACAGACAGACAACGCAGCAGAGACAGATAGACAGACATCGCAGCAGAGACAGACAGACATCACAGCAGAGACAGACAGACAGACATCACAGCAGAGACAGACAGACATACATCACAGCAGAGACAGACAGACAGACATCACAGCAGAGACAGACATACATCACAGCAGAGACAGACAGACATCACAGCAGAGACAGACAGACATCACAGCAGAGACAGACAGACAGACATACATCGCAGCAGAGACAGACATACATCACAGCAGAGACAGACAGACAGACATCGCAGCAAAGACAGACAGACATCACAGCAGAGACAGACAGACAGACACCACAGCAGAGACAGACAGACAGACATCGCAGCAGAGACAGACAGACAGACATCGCAGCAGAGACAGACAGACAGACATCGCAGCAGAGACAGACAGACAGACATCGCAGCAGAAACAACCGCTTTGCGGGAGGAATTGAGCAACGTAACACAGACATAAATTAATGTTGGATTGAAAAAATATATAATGAATCAATGTTCTGTCGCGAACATTGATTCATTATATGACAGGGCTATAGCTAATAAATGAAACTTGAACTTGACAAGCTGCAGTCTGCCCAGTTCTTTGCTCGGTATCCCAGCCAGTGAGGCGTTGCAGTAATCGACTCGGGATGACACACAAGCATGGACCAGGCTGTCCAAGTCAGCAGGCGACAGGAAGCGATGCATTCTGGCGATATTTCTTAGGTAGAAAGGGCACATTTTAACCGCCTTAGGGGACGTCCATAAATGACGTCACGCACCTAGGGGGGGGGGCGGGGTCAGACATTTGTGACGATGTGTGACGAAGGGGGGAGGGTGTTTGAGAAATGTGACGTCACATCAAAATGCGCAACTTTAAATAAATATAGACAACACGTTCTACTTAATTAAATATACTTTCTAATCAATGTTTTCTCCTACAATATCAGAGTGCAGCGCCACATTAAATACGCACTACAATGACAATAGTTTGAAGCGATTTGAAGCATGTTAAAAACAAATTGGGAGGGGGGGGGGGGCAGAGTTTTGTGACGTCATATTTGAGGGGGGGTCTGACTTTTTGTGACGCAGTGTGAAGAAATGGGGGGGGGGGGTCAAAAATCGTCCAAAATCGCGTGACGTCATTTATGGACGGCCCCTTTGCTTCTCATTCGTAAGCAACGACAAATATCTTCTTGGTTTTTTCGGTAAAGTCACGTAGAAGGGAAGTAATAAAATAATAAAAATAAAACATAATAAAATGAAACAATTCTCACGACGTTTCGGCCACAACGCAAGCAGCCGTCCTGCTGCTTGCGTTGTGGCCGAAACGTCGTGAGAATTGTTTCATTTTATTATGTTTTATTTTTATTATTGTATTACTTCCCTTCTACGTGACTTTACCGAAAAAACCAAGAAGATGAATCCCTGCAGTCACGAAAGCTTTAAATCGAAACGACAAATATGTCGTTAATACCAACGGCGACATCGGGGGGTTGATGAAACAAAGTTGTAACGTACGTGCCGTGCTGAGTTTGTTGCGTTTCGACGATTCACATTCGAAACTAAAATCTGTCCGTGTCTCGCACCTACCCCCCCTCACCCCCCTACCCAGTAGAAAGGGCATCTCGCACCCCCAGGGAGGTGAAAATTCCTTAACCCCGTATTGTTGTGCAGGGAAAGTGAGTTTTCAGGTCCACATGGCGTTTAGATGCACCACCACCTGTGCCCTCTATTGTGCCAACTTGCTGTGATTTAGCCACCCGGCGCTCCGCTCGTTGTTGTGAGCGCCGCTCCTCCGCCCTCCGTTGTTGCTGGAGGGCGACTGCCTCCAACTGCCCAGTAGCGTCCTTCACGAGCCTCCTCCACTGAGGCCGATCTTGACACCGCTGGTACCAGTCATAGGCAAGTCCACTCAGCTCCACGTCCTCCTGTACCACATCACTCCATCTCTTCTCTAGCCCGTGCCGCGCCCGTTTAGCCCCCTCGATCCAGCCGCACAGAAGCTGCTTAGGCATGCGGTGGCTGGGCATGCGGGCCACATGACCCAGCCAATGCAGCCTTGCCTGCCGGAGGAGCTCACTGATCGGAAATCTGTCCAGATTTGTCAAGGATTGTGTGAGCTGCTCACACAATCCAGCCTGGTTAAACCCAGGATGCATCGTAGGCAGGCCAGCCTGAATGTCTGGCGCAGCTGTTACATTAGAGGGGTCCACGTTTCGCAAGCGTCGAGAAGGGTTTGGTATGACCACGGCCGAGATGATCCAAAGCGTCGCGTGGAGCGAGAGACCAGGCAGCTTCCACACAGCATTACGAAGCCGACTTTTGGCCCACCCTGATTAATAAGCCCTATAATAATTCAAATGTATAATGCGGAATTCCATCGTAGGGTCCCAATACGCAGTGCACGAAAAACAGGAAACAAAAGCAGAACCAGGGGCAACCGAAACAATTAAAGAGGGAAGGCCACTTTAAAGAGATGAGGGTTTCAAAGCAGACTTGAATCTGTCT
This sequence comes from Lampetra fluviatilis, assembly GCF_964198595.1. Classification (NCBI taxonomy): domain Eukaryota; kingdom Metazoa; phylum Chordata; class Hyperoartia; order Petromyzontiformes; family Petromyzontidae; genus Lampetra; species Lampetra fluviatilis. Next base: position 9,728,433 of record NC_136310.1, read on the forward strand.
ACCGACTCCGATTGCCCTGGTTTCAAGTGGCGAGGCGTTCCGTGGCGTGGGTGCCACGCTCACAAAAGCACCGCTCACCAAAAGAGCCCAGCCTAGACCTAGGAGTGCTGAGCAGTTGGAGATCAGATTCATCTTCTTGGTTCTTTCGGTAAAGTCACGTAGAAGGGAAATAATAAAATAATACAAATAAAACATAATAAAATACAATTCTCACGACGTTTCGGCCACAACGCAAGCAGCCGTCCTCAGGTGAATAACATTGTATTTTATTATGTTCTATTTTTTATTATTTTATTATTTCCCTTCTACGTGATTTCACCGAAAGAACCAAGAAGATGCATCTCTGCAGTCACGAAAGCTTTAAATCGAGATCAGAATTATCTTAAGGACGTTGATTGAATCTATCAATGTATTAGCTCCTGCAAGTAATGTGGGGATGAGTCCTTTTAAAGCCTTATAGGTTAATAGTATTATCTTAAAACCCACTCGGAATTTGGCCGGCAGAGGACCTGGTGTAATGTGCTCACGGTATGGTGTGAGTGGTGTAAACACTCGATCAGCTGCATTCTTTAATATGTTTCTTGTTCGTGTTTTTGTTTTTTGTTTGTTGCGGTTGCACCCGATTCAAGAGCCGAATGGCTCACAGGGCTATAGCTAATAAATGAAACTTGAACTTGAACTTGACAAGCTGCAGTCTGCCCAGCTCTTTGCTCGGTATCCCAGCCAGTGAGGCGTTGCAGTAATCGACTCGGGATGACACACAAGCATGGACCAGGCTGTCCAAGTCAGCAGGCGACAGGAAGCGATGCATTCTGGCGATATTTCTTAGGTAGAAAGGGCACATTTTAACCGCCTTAGGGGACGTCCATAAATGACGTCACGCACCTAGGGAGGGGGGGGGGGTCAGACATTTGTGACGATGTGTGACGATGGGGGGGGGGGGGGGTTGAGAATTGTGACGTCACATAAAAATGCGCAACTTTAAATAAATATAGACAACACGTTCTACTTAATTAAATAGACTTTGATGTTGTAGGAGAAAACATTTATTACAGAGTGCAGCGCCACATTAAATACGCACGACAATGGCAATAGTTTAAAGCGATTCGAAGCATGTTTTATTTTCAAAATGGAAATATGGTTTTGGGGGGGGGGGAGAGGGCAGAGCTTTGTGACGTTATATTTGAGGGGGGGTCTGACTTTTTGTGACGCCGTGTGACGAGGGGGGGGGGGGTTCAAAAATCGTCCAAAATCGCGTGACGCCATTTACGGACGGCCCCCATCCATTGAGTAGGTAGCAAAAATCTGTCAAAACGTGACCCCCCGTCTCTGTACGCACGCGGAATTTTACACCCCCCCCCCCCACCTGCGTACGTTCGCCTGACGCACCCCCCCGAATCCTATAGAACGGCTGATATTTAAGCCACGCCGAAACGATCAAGGATTAATAATATTAACGTGTTTAAGCAAACAGATAGTCCACCGCCGGACTATCTAACTCAGTTGAAGGCCAATGTAGACAAATTATATTGGTAGGAACCCACTGGTTCCACCAGCCCGCAGGGGATTATTGTGTCCGTCCGTCGTGTAGGGAGGGGCTGGGTGGGGAGGGAGGGGATGGGTGGGGAGGGGCTGGGTGGGGAGGGTGGGGCTGGGTGGGGAGGGGCTGGGTGGGGAGAGGCTTGGTGGGGAGGGTGGGGCTGGGTGGGGAGGGGCTGGGTGGGGAGGGTGGGGAGGGGCTGGGTGGGGAGGAGCTGGGTGGGGAGGGTGGGGCTGAGTGGGGAGGGTGGGGCTGGGTGGGGGGGTGGGAAGGGTGGGGCTGGGTGGGGAGGGGCTGGTCACCCCGTGGTGCCCTTATAAAACTCAACGTTTAACCTACTCATATTTGCGGAATACACCACGCCGCCGTTGACCCTGCCCATTGACCGAGCAACCCAACGTTCCTACCAGCTCCCTCCGCAGGAATGTGTTTATTGAGGCTTCACCCCCCCCCCCCCCCCCCGTTTCCTATGCGTATGCACATTGTGAGTAGACCCGCCATACGCAAGCGTACGTACTAAATAGATGGCCCCTAACCGTGACACTAACGCAATGCACACACATCGCCTGGTCTACATGAGGCAATGGGTTCGATCCCGACCCTGACGCCTGCTGCTGTATATTTGGAGTTTGCGTGTCTCTCTCTCTCCGGGTCCTCCGTTTTTTGGATTTTTCTCCGGGTCCTCCGTTTTTTTCCCTCCAACATTTAGAATCAACGTCACCACGCGTTTATTGTGTTCGGCTGCTGCTAGAAATTGCCACATGATAATAAGCCACTTCCTGAGCTATAATTTGTGATTGGCAGGTAGCTTCTGAAAAAAAGAGCTAGAAATCAGTGGACCTTACCTGGTAAAATAAAGAATATATAGTTTTACAGCAGACTCTTATCTGATTTGCGGATTAACTGCGCGCACCTGATATTTTGACATTAATAACTCATGGATTTTCCTTGAAGCCCAAATTAATCATCTAAAAATAGTGAGACAACATTGTTATTCGAGAAAATGTTCATTACGAGTCAGGTGCTTAAACCGAATATGTGCTCCGGTTAATCCGAAATCCACGTGATCGCTCTGCAGTACAGTAGTTGCCAGATGTTTACAACAGTGGGCGGAGTTTGATTGATGTTGATTGACGTGGCTCTGTAATAAAACAAGATCAAGACGTTCTTTACGACAAATGTTTTGATAATTGTTTTTTTACCCTTTTATCTGGCAACTAAACTGACACCTTTTTTACAAGGAGTCATGTTTACATTGACCACAATACCTGCGGTCGGAATGCAAACAAAAAAAAACAACTCTGATAATGTATGCACTGTC